>NW_026265494.1:0-10362 GCF_025860055.1 Xyrauchen texanus | reverse complement strand
CTAATATATGGATTTTTCCCGCTTTCAAATTTTATTTAAAAAAAAAAAAACATTCTGTGACGTGCTCAGTTTTTTGCGGCATGAAGCTTTCATTAGACCAATGAAATTGCCGAACGGGTTAAGGTCAAACAACTTTTTTGTTTACTGTTTAGATTAAATCCTCAAACACCCATCATTCTGATTCACGGTAGTCATTTTGTCACCCTCAAGACACGGAGAAATGCATATGATGCAGCTTTCAAGTTGAAGGCGATTGATCTGGCTGTTGGAAAGGAAATAGAGCTGCTGCACGGAGGCGTTGGAAACAGCAGCGTGATGAATTGACTCAGTGCAAAAAGGCCATTCAACTCCGACACGAAGGAGATGACTTCAGTGGTTTCATGTGCACAAGAGGAGGAAGATAGTGACCAATGACTTTCTTGCTAGGCTACGGTTTACTGCTAATTTTTGATTTTTTGTTAGAAGCCGTGTGTGGCAGCGGGCGTGGTCAAGCGCCCGTCCAGGAGAGAAAAGCGGTAAGGGCGCTTACACCTGAGCTAATGTCTAACACCTGTCTCTAATTCCAGTAAGCGTGGGAGAGCGGCACGCCACACTGGCACCAGTGTGACAGTTTTCAACACTTGATGTAAGCGCCTCACCGCTTTTCTCTCCCGGACGGGCGCTTGACCACGCCCGCTGCCACACAATGTTTCGTTAAAGCCTATTTATTTTTTGTTACAAGCCGTGTTTTGTTAAAGCCTGTGTAAAGTTCATTTGTTTCAATGTACGGTAGGCACCTGCGCTTATAGACAGGTGCGGCTTATTTATGTTCAAAATAAAAAATTTAAAAAATTCAGTGGGTGCGGCTTATATTCAGGTGCGCTCAATAGTCCTAAAATTACGGTACTCATCAACTTCTTCATCTGGACTCTCACAGTGTTTGCTCGAGGTTTGTAAAATACAACTTTTAAAATTAGATGTTTAATTGTGTGTTCAGTATTCATATTTTGTCGATTCAAAACTTCTTGGTTTAATTTATTCTGATTCTGTGTGCTTGCTATTAGACAAACCATCGAATGATCTTTGAACAGACCATAATATGATCAGATGTCACAACAGGTGCTCTCCACCATTACAAAAATCTGTCCAACCTTGTGGACCTACAGTACAGAAAAAGTCTTCATCTCGTGTTACAGATGAGCTGGTGCAGTTTATTAGTTGCATATGTTTTATGAAGATGTCACTTAAATAACTTCATAACTGTCAAACGACTCAATAGAGCAGAAGTGAAACTGGTGTGTTCCAGTTCAGATCATTGAACCAATCAAACAGTGAATCTGAGAGTGTGAGGTGAAAATCACATTTGCATTGTCAGAGTTGAATGATTGTGTTTCTCTCAGAATAGAGCAGCTCTGTCTCCAGTGAACATGTTCAAAACACAATTTTACTAGTTTAGTTTTACCAGCAATCGCACCTTTTCAGAACTGTCCCATAATTCAAATGTTTCTCTGTTCGTAAAAGACACTTTGGTTAAAGTTCCTAAATGGGGACTGAAGTGTTTTAATAATATTGTGTTATTGTTTATGATATTAATATTCAGCACTTTGGTCAACATTGTAGTTTTTAAAGTGCTTTATAAATAAACTTGAACTTGAATATTGTTTATTATGTTTTAAAGCTGTTTGAATTACAGGGACACTAGGGGTGTCCTCAAAAACATATTTATAGCATAATAAACTCATAATTACTAGATTGATTCATAAAGTCTCTGCAGGTGTTTTCATGGTTCATTGAGTGAAGATTATTTATAAAGTGTGTGAACTGAACTGGCAAATGACCCAAATAATGTGAATAAATCAACTTTTCAAATACAAAAGACAGAAACTTTACTGAATATTATTTCATTTATTGAATTTTGACAAGAGAAAACAGCAGAAGAACAAAAGCACACATATACTTGTCTGAATAGAAGTCACTGTTAGTCTCCATGTGAGACATGAGTGAGAAGAGCAGAAGAGAATCAGAGGATCTACTCAGAACACTGATCTCTCCTCACTTCTCTAATGACTGACGTCTGGCCTTGCCGCGGTGGCCTCACATCTCACTGTGACCGCCTTCATCCACTCGTCCTGAGAGAGAGTCAGACTGCTGCTCCAGCTGTACAGACCGCTCTTCTGCAGGACCCCAGCACTGCTCTTCTCAGTCCTGCTGCTCCCGTCCACCTTCCAGTTCAGGCTCCAGTCTGAGGGGAAGCCCTTGTTGGCCACACACATCAGTGTTGCTGTGTTCTTTGTGGAAATCTCTTCACTGGAGGGCAGCAGGACGCTCACGGCAGGAAGAGTGTTGCCTGACAAATACACAAAAGACAAATTAGAAACAAAGTAAAGATTTCTCACTCCAGCTCAAAACTAAATAAATTACATTGATAGATATTTTTGTAATGATAGAGTACTTAATAATAAATGTCAGTTTGACGGTCGGATCAATAAATTTGTATGTTTGCAGATAGATTTACACAAAAGTTGAAGAATGTTTTTCCGTCATATATTTCTCTTTACATTAAGAAACAATGAAAAGAAAATCGCCCGACCTCAACAGTACCACACAAAATATTCTGAACAATAATGAACTTTTAACAGATAGTTTGATGGAAATTAGTAATACTTTATATCTTCCATATTACATTAATAAACATTTCATATTGAAGGAGCATTTTTATGAACTCTTGATAATGTGAGAAATTTAAATCATGAACAGCAACAAAAACTGAATCACATCTCACTTCTGTACGAGCAACAAATTCACAAATAAATTACACAAAGTGTCTTAAAATTTCACATTAATATCCTGAAAACAGACAAATTATTCAATGAGTCTAATCAGGTATTGCAAAAATAATTATAAATAAAAAATCACAAAATTAGGGAGTTTTTTGCTACATTTTCTGGTTTAGTCACAAGTTGGAAACAGAAAAATATTTCACCAAAACAATTTAAAAAAGTGAGACAAATCCCTCAAATCATAGTGTTACAATCATACATAAAACACACATTCAACATTATTATAAACACACATTCAACATTATTATAAAACACACATTCAACATTATTATAAACACACATTCAACATTATTATAAAACACACATTCAACATTATTATAAACACACATTCAACATTATTATAAAACACACATTCAACATTATTATAAAACACACATTCAACATTATTATAAAACACACATTCAACATTATTATATAAAACACACATTCAACATTATTATAAAACACACATTCAACATTATTATAAAACACACATTCAACATTATTATAAAACACACATTCAACATTATTATAAACCACATTCACATTATTATAAACACATTCAACATTATTATAAACACACATTCAACATTATTATAAAACACACATTCAACATTATTATAAAAACAACACACATTACAACATTCAACATTATAAAACACACATTCAACATTATTATAAACACATTCAACATTATTACAACATTATTATAAAACATATGAAACATTAAAAGGATGATTTGATGATTTACTTACTGCCAACATCCAGTCTGGTGCAGCTGCCGAAAGTCCACCACAGTGATACAAACTAATAGAACAGCTGCACAAAAACCTCTGAGCCTTCACTAACTGCACTTTAAACACATGATCACAAACACATCTTTACACAACACACATACAAACACACTTTCACTTCTTACTGTCATTAACAACTCATTCAAAAGTGCAACATTGCATTATAACATATATATTACATTGTAATAAACAGTTTGTATCACTCCACTGACTCTATAACTCATTTGATTTAGTTTGATCTCCTGAATGCTCGTGAAATATCCACAATGAGGAAAAATCCAGAGAAGTTCCACTGATTGAAATGTATTTAATAAATCAGAAATAAAGATGTCAATAATTTGTGTATTTTCATGTATGAATTGTTTGTCATTGCTGCTGTTCTCCTGTAACAGTCACATTTGCTGGTGAGAGGAAACAGTTTTGAATGTCCCGCCCTCTGATTAAAGCACAATATCAGACTGTCTGTTAGTCAGGACTGTCAAACCAACATCACTGTTCCTTCAGTTCTCACTCATTCACAGTAAAGATGACAGCACACGCTCTCATTATCTGCTCTCTTCTGCTTTTCACTGCTGGTGAGATTCATTTTAAAAGTCTAATTCAAGCAGCGATCATTAAATCAGAGAGGAAAGATTCTCTCCGCAGTCGGATTTTGAGTCTGGAAGTAACTTTGGCTCTTAGTTTAAGTGTGTTTGAATGTTGTGAATGTGTTTGTGTCTGTAAATGTTCATTGATGTTTGTGGTGATTGTTGACTGTAACACTGATTGATGTTTCGTTGTGGCAGGTTGTTTGTGAGATTATTCTGACTCAGAGTCCCAAAGTGAGAGACGGTGTCAGTGGGAGACAGTGTCACTCTCAACTGTGTGTCCAGCTCTGATATTGGGTCTAATTTAGCCTGGTATCTGCAGAGATCTGGAGAATCCCCCAAACTCCTGTTCTATTATGTTGGTAGCAAAGCGTCTGGAGTTTCTGACAGATTCACTGATGGGGGATCAAACACAAACTTTATGCTAAATATCAGAAATGTCCAGACTGAAGATGCAGGAGATTATTATTGTCAACAGCATTCTCAGTCTCCACTCACACAGTGATAAAGAGTCGCACAAAACCTCCTTCAGTGAAAGAGGAACTGCTGATACAGACACAGTAACTGTGAATTTGACATTATCAATTGATCTGAGCAAAGTGTTTCATTTTGATATTTCACACTCAACACTACAAATGAAACTGAGGACATTATTTTTAAGGTAAACTGAGTCATTTTTTGTTCATGTTTCAGTGTCTGATATGACACGGACAGATTTTATTCGGACACTGTCCATATGAGCGTAGCATCATGCAAAATCTGTTTTCAAAAATGTAATTTATTGAAAACAGAAAAGAGAGATGAAACAGTTTTCAGTTATTGACGTGTGAAACATTAAAAACAATTGAGTGTCCCTTTAAATTTGAGACTTCACGTCAGTTGAGGGAAAATTAGAGATTTCTCATTTTTGTTCATCTGATCACTCATGAAGCATCTCTTTTATTGTTTTTAACCAGCAGTGATGTGTTTGTGTGTTTGTGTGATTGTTTGGTACTTACAGAAACCTGGAGAAGCTCCTGAACTCTGTTAAACTGGATCTCCATCTGGATTCAGTGGATCTGATAGTGATTTCAGTCGGACCATCAGTGGAGTCCAGACTGAAGATGTTCAGTGTTCAATTCATGCATTATTTCACTCAATACTCGCGGCTTTGTTGTGTATTTATTGTCAAGTGTCACAATTATTGCAATAATATCTGTGTCAAAGTTACTCAATGATTATATTGAAATAATATTTTAGTTGATCTTCTATTTGTTTTAATTAGAGCAGATATAGTTGTTAGAGGGGATTTTATGATGTCATAATGGTCATGTTACAATGTAAAGTTCCTCCTATGGGGCATGTTGTCACGTTCCACTTTCCTCTTTTACAGGTAGATGACAATAAAAACACTAAGCTGTGTTCACGAAACAAGTCCACATATTTGTGCCAGACATGTGTGAAATTAATGTGAATTAAGAAAATACTCTGAACCCCAAGTGCATTTACACAAACTTAATAAAAACAGAAAGTGTTTGTTTGTGTCGCGCTCTCCCCTAATAAAAGTGTGCCATTATATCAAAATGTGTCATGGAAACTGAACTGTTTATTTTACTCTCTTTTACATGTAAAACACCAAACAATTAAAACAAACAAGTTTCGGGGGGTCTGGGTATCTCAGCGAGTATTGACACTGACTATCACATCTGGAGTCGTGAGGTTGAATTCAGGGTGTGCTGAGTGACTCCAGTCAGGTCTCCTAAGCAACCAAATTGGCCCGGTTGCTAGGGAGGGTAGAGTCACATGGGGTAAACTCCTCGTGGTCACTATAATGCGGTTTTCGCTCTCGGTGGGAAGCATAGTGAGTTGTGCGTGGAGAATAGCATGAAGCCTCCATACGAGCTATGTCTCAATGGTAACGAGCTCAACAAGTCACGTGAAAAGATGTGAAGAATATTTGACGTTTTATTCATTTAGCTTAAGCATACAGAATTAGATTTGCTGGAATTTTGTCATGAAATTAAAACGATACATGATCTATGTGTAAATTTTTTGGTACTTACAGAAACTTGGAGAAGCTCCTAAACTCCTCATTTATCTGACTGATAGACTGCAGTCTGGAACTCCATCTAGATTCAGTGGCAGTGGATCTAAAACTGATTTCACTCTGACCATCAGTGGAGTCCAGACTGAAGATGCAGGACATTATTACTGTCAGAGTGAACATGAGATCAGTGGTTATGTGTTCACACAGTGATAAAGAGTCGTACAAAAACCTCTGTCAGTCACTCTGCACTGATACACTGACAGATACTGCAGCTGCTCACACACACACACACACACACACACACACACACACACACACACACACACACACACACACACACACACACACACACCGTTGTGTTTCCATGTTTTATGGGGACTTTCCATAGACATAATGGTTTTATACTGTACAAACTTTATATTCTATCCACTAAACCTAACCCTACCCTAAACCTAACCCTCACAGAAAACATTCTGCATTTTTACATTTTCAAAAAACATAATTTACTGAGATTGATAAGCTGTTTTCCTCATGGGGACCCGACAAAATGTCCCCACAAGGTCAAAAATTTGGGTTTTACTATCCTTATGGGGACATTTGGTCCCCACAAAGTGATACAATACACGCTCACACACACACACACACACACACACACACACACACACACACACACACACACACACACACACACACACACACACACACACACTCACACAAACACACACACTTTAATTCAACTTGTGTATCTATGTCCATCAGCAGGTCACTGAAATGCCAAATGAAGACATTATGTTGAATTGAAGGACACTTGATTGGAGAATTCAGTCCTTGTCAAGAAGCTTCAATCAGAACCGTTCCACAGCAGGCGGATGCGTTCTGGGACTTTTGAAACCAAATTAGTTATTTCAATAAACTTTTTCCCTTTGTTGTTGCACATCATGAAAGCAGGAAAAAATGCTGTTAGTCTTTATTGATCTGTTTTATCACGGAGAATTTTGTCATATTAATAATGAATACTTGTTTATTATTGTGATGTATTTAGTGTAAATAAGATTACTGTACTAATTACTCTGTCTGAAAAGTAATTGCATTAATTATTACTAATTACTTTCTAAAACCCATAATCAACCTCGACCAGATGAGCGGTTTCACGTCGATCCTTGTGTTGGATTTATACAGTCAGAACTGAAATAAAATGTTCACTTATAAACTGAGATCATAAGAGCCCATAGTTACAGAATCCCCTAAAAATGACCATAAAAGTTACTCAAGTAAATGTAACAGATTAAATGTAGTCTGTTACTACACACCTCTGCATCTTACACTAGGAGGACACCAAAAAGTCCAGCGGCTTCCCTTCCTCACATTTATACTCTCAAGATTTGAACTCAAGTGTCTGTGATTCGTCACCTTTTGACCCCTTAAACTTTTATCACCAATAAAGATGTTTCTGTGTGTAATTTAATTGTAATGGTCCCACACTCTTCCTGAACTCTTTTAAAAATGTCAAACGACTCAATAGAGCAGAAGTGAAAGTGGTGTGTTCCAGTTCAGATCATTGAACCAATCAAACAGTGAATCTGAGAGTGTGAGGTGAAAATCACATTTGTATTGTCAGAGTTGAATGATTGTGTTTCTCTCAGAATAGAGCAGCTCTGTCTCCAGTGAACATGTTCAAACCACAAGAGATTTTATTTACATTTACAGTAAATGCAACTTTCTCAGCTATTAACATCTCAAAACCTTTTAAAACATGTCAAACTTTACCAAAGTACTTTCTTGATCAAATACTTCATGTAATTCTCTCTGTAAGTAGAAAGACACTTTAAATAGTGACACACAGATTGAATATTACACATTTAAAATGTCGACATTATTTAAAACAAAAGATGACCTTTGACTTCTGACCTTTAACCTCATTCATCATGTTGAACATGGTGATAATTCTACTGTCTCTTATGTTGATGCTGCTCTCTCTCATACTGCATTCAATTATCAGAGACGTTTAGCATCAGACAAATATGACACATGTAACATTTTTCAGATGCAAACTCCTGCATAAGGAACATCTAACTTTTGTTTTTGCATTATCTGACGTGACCATCACACTCATTTACATGAACACACTTTGCATTGGCAGCACATGCTTCAGTTGTCTGGGAGTTTTTAATAGTTCAGTGAGTTTGAAACTGAAGACGGAGAACTTCTTCATCCAGAATCTAGATCCACAGCAATCATGACTTTCATCAGCATCTTTATCTGGATGTTCACTAGCTACTGTTTTAGAGGTAAGAACACATTAAAATATCTCATTCTACACTATATGACTGATCATGTGTGTCCTGAATGAAATGAAACAGTTTTTACAGTTTTTATTTTCTTGTCTTAATGTAGAATCCAGATGTGCAGTGACAGTCACTCAAACACCTGCAGTGAAATCTGTTCATCTTGGAGACACATTTACTATCAGCTGTAAAACCAGTCCTGAAGTTTATCAGGGTTGGGGTTATCAGCCTCTTGCCTGGTATCAGCAGAAACCTGGAGAAGCTCCTAAACTCCTGATATATGCTGCAACAAACCGCTACACCGGAACTCCATCTAGATTCAGTGGCAGTGGATCTAAAAGTGATTTCAGTCTGACCATCAGTGGAGTCCAGACTGAAGATGCAGGACATTATTACTGTCAGAGTGAACATTACATCAACAGTAAAAATCTGTTCACACAGTGATAAAGAGTCGTACAAAAACCTCCGTCCGTCACACTGCGCTGGTCACACACACACACACACACACACACACACACACACACACACACACACACACACACACAGACAAACTGAGGAGTTCAACTCGTATTTGCATCTTTCATAAATAATTCATTTAATATCTTTAAATACGTCAATTTAAACAATATTTCCTTCTGTCACTCTCACACCAGTACAAAAACTTTACCAAACTGAATTTCTGTCCCATACAAATATAAAGACATACAGCACCCTAAATGTCTAACGGAGCTGCACTAATGAACATTCCCACACTCTGTTAAGTGAGCGTCTCTTTAGACTTAAGCGGTCACGTTTCTAGTTAGGCTGCATTAGTCAGTGTCATACAGTACATGGGACAAAACAGGCCACAAAACTGAAAGTGAATGAATAATACAAGTTTATGTATCAAGGGATTATTTTGGATTAGTCTGTTCAACATGGTCTGAGGCGTTCATGTTTGGTCTCATTTAGGAAAATTCCAGTCAGAACAGACTCATTAGAGCTCAAGTAAATAACAGCAGATTAAGTGAACTTGTTAATGAAATCTAGGATCTCTTCTGTGTGACATGAGTGGACGTCCAGCCAATAGAAGAATCCGTAAAGACAAACACAGGGACCATGTCCTATCCAAGTGCAAAACATTGATTCAGCAGGTAATAGACTTGGGAAAAGGGGAGCTTCTGAATATTTCTGGCCATACAGTGAACCAGATGCTGCAAATGAAAAAACCTCCTATAAAGCTCCAACATCTGTATGAGAGGTTTGAGGAACCGGATCAGAACATCATGATTCTGTAGAAATGTGGACCATGTCCCAGTTGCCTCTTTAACTGTAACATTTGATTATGTGATAGAATTCAAATGTTGGAAAATAATATTTAAACGAGAACATTCCATTCCGCAAAAGAATCTTTCCTGTGTTTCAGTTATTTTCAAATGTTCAAACAATAATTAAGGGGTTCCTTTGTTTTACGCTTGTAAGTTTTCATTTTTAAATCTATTGATGGTGCCATTTTTCACTACCGTATACTTTGCAAAAACGAGGGCTTTAGAAACTGAAAAAAGGAGTTTTTAAACCTCATATATTCTTTGTGTGTTTGAGCCAATGTAGTGGTGGTGATTCTGGTAGGATAGAAGGGATGTGTTGAACGGATCATTAAGAAATTCAAGCGTCTCCTAAATGGAAAACTCTTCAAGATAAGGCTTGAGAACCAGCATAGATCAAATAGGAGTCAAATCTAAGAGAAGCCCTGGTCAACTGATTTCTCAAAATGTGAAAGTAAAAAAAAAATGCCCCAAAGACCAAAGGAAGACATTCCTTTCTTGAGCAAAACTAAACAAATCTATTAAGAGAAGAGCTTCTTTCTCTTGGTCTCTCTTATCCTTTTTTGTG
>NW_026265493.1:0-10369 GCF_025860055.1 Xyrauchen texanus | reverse complement strand
TATATATGTATAATTTCAAATATACATATGCTTATCCCTTGTTGGAGCCAGTGCCTAGTGGTTAACACATTGGGCTGTAGTGCCTCATGTAAGCTGACCCAAGTTTGAATCCTGCTTGCAACATTTCCATTCCCATTACCCCTATAATTTCCTGTCTTCTATCAAATGTCCTCTTACTGAAAAGTGGCAAAAAGGCCAAACATAAAATGAAAAAGCATGTTTTTGAGTAGTGACTGGTATTGACTAGATTCAGCTTGTTTGGAGGTGTTGACTCTGAAGTCTTGTTTGCCATAGCAACGATCCGATGTTACATAATACCGCAGGAATATTGAGAGGTTTGCCTGGCTAAATGCAGCAAGATATTTTTAGGACTCAGTTTCTCATGTTCTTCCTCGTCTCTTGTACGGCAAGTTGTGTAAGGAGGATGCAGATGAGGACAGATATACACTGAATTAGATCAGTTGTGTGCATGCAATATTAATCTGTTTCTGCATGATGGTGTTGGCAACTGTACTGTATGCTTCTGCGTCGCTGTGTCGTAAGTATGTCACCATGTGAACATAAAGATAAGGATGTCTTACCCACGATTCTGTCTCTGCCAGTTGGTCCCTGAACTTTAGTGAACTTTACCTTATATTAGTATAGTAACTACAATCACATTTCAGAAATCTACAGAGAATTGTACTATTACTACAAAAGCACAACAAACTTTTATGTGGGCTTGACAATGGCTTGTCTAAAGGTTTAGTTTTGTTATGAAAATACACAGTCTAAGTACATAATAATTAATGATGATAACTGTATCATTTCATGTATATATTAATAAAAAAAAACTTTATTTTTAAGCTGTTTTCCTATTCTATTTTGCTGTCTTTTTGAGTCAATAAACAGCTGAACTGGAATCAGTTTTGAAAAGAGCCTGTCTGCTGTTTTCTGTCCAGAGAGCACACTTGATTTTCCAGTAGATAGGAGAGCACAGGGACAGTCCTGCTATAAATAATCTGAGAGAATAGCTGCTCCTTGAACAAAAGCGGTGTTTGGTCTGCTTATCCATCTGTGTTGGAGGACACAGTGGCCTTACAGATATGTTAGATGTCAGACAGCGTTAGTTAAAATACAAAAGCATCGCGGTAGAGTGTCTTACATAAGTCTTCTTAAAGGTGAGCGATGACTAAGATGTACCCTGATAAAACTGCTGCTTCACTGAAATCATTGTGTGCTTTTGTGCATGTTTGCTGAAGAAGAAAAACAAAAACTCATCTGACCTGCCTTTCTGATCAGCTCCTGTCTTCTCGTTAAAGAAGCTCAATTCTATTTGATGAAAATGTATTATGAAATTCAAATGCGTAAATCTTGAAAGTATTTTATATAGAGTATACATATGATTGCATAAAATGTAAGATACAGCATAAATAATATGGAGGATTTGTAAATAAATTGATTCAATTGAAGTATTTGAGAGGATGACACACTGTATTTTTAATAGGATTAGCCCTCAGAAATGAAAAAATTAAAAATTAAATTCCCTTGAAAATCAAATCCAGTGGCAAATATTACCACTTAATGCAAAAGTTAATTTCTGACTAAAACCAATCAAATTGAACAACCTTCAGTAGTAGAATAATTACCAGGCATTTTAATGCTGAATAAAATGAAATAAATTTACCCCAGCCTCATTACACTGTTTTTCAGAAATCATTTATCTTCTATCCCGTTCTATCTCCTTTCAAATTCACAGTCAATGTTATTCTTTCGTGAGATCATAATCTCTGAGCAAGGTCAGAGTTCACTGAGGCCCTGAACGACTGAGTGATTTTTACTTGTGTGGATTCAGAAGGCTAGCCTGTGGATCAATATCTCAGAGACACAGCCTGAAGACGAAGCACTCCAGAAAACACAAAATATATTGTTTGCTTTTACCCCTTGTTTAGAATTTTAATCTGAAAATTAAGCAACTTTCTGTTGTGAGTGCAGTAAAATGTTACTGGTTGCATTCTTGAATTTGTTGTAAAACTGACTTTCTGAAGTATGAACATGAGTCTGTTTAATGATATTCCTCCTTTTTTGTTGCTTCAGGAATGGTCCAAGTCTGAGAGGCCCTGCAGATGACTGACATGAACCTTCTCAATGCCTGAGGTAAGATTTCCACGATTCTCAATTTGTCTTCATGTTCTAGCTTTCACTCTGTATATCTGGTGGCTAAATACTTATAAAGAAAGTGTGGAAGTATTGTTTTAGATGGTTTTATTGTTGCATCATCCACAGTTGATTGCCAACTGTAGTGGTCCCTATGGTAAAATTCAGCAAAAACCAGCTTCTATTGGTACTGTTGCTGGTTTAACATGGATTCTAGCTGGTTCATGGTGGTTGATCAGCTGGACCTCCAGCCAGTGGGGCAAAACTGATGGACAATCTCATTCAACCTGTTCAGAGCAGGAAGAACACTTTGGCTAAACTGGTGGGAATTTGTTGAGCTGTAAAGGGGATAAAATGCATTAAGTAAAATTAAAAAACTAACAGATGCGGAGTGAAAGTTGACATTTCTTTTGCTAAAATTGGTCTGTGCTTACTAATAATTGAAACACTGCTCCTAGTAGCCAAAGCGGAATACTTTGTTGGGCGTATGGGCAGTGTGACATGTAAACAAAATTTTCTGGGTGTCATGCCCTCTGAGGAGCACCAAAAGCGAGTTGTGAAGCAAGTTGTTTTCAGCTATACAGGCTGTAATACAGTGAAGAAGAATGCATATTTTATAAACTGTACCCCCAAACCAAACCCCAAACATAAATCTAACCACAGAGTAAAAATGTAATGAAAGAGGTAAAATGCAACCTCCGAAATGCACTTGTCACAAATTATGCAAACATGACTACTTCCTGGTTTCAATGTGGGATCAGAACCCGAGTCTGGGGAAGGTAATCACAGTGGAGACGGTGCAAAAATGTCTGATTGGAGATGGTGCTTGTTGGTGATTTGGCATAATGTGGCTTATCCTAGAGTACTGGTACTCTCGAGATACAACATGCCAATTTCCTATGTGATCATGTTGGATATGATGGTATTTTTAAGAACCAAAGAAAAAGTGGAATAAAATATGTAAATGTATTCCTCAGTTTCAATACTAATCCTAATTTGTTTTATTTTAAAACTGCGGGCAGGATTTGTAGCATGCACTCAACACACTTCTTGGTGTAGTGGGGTAAGGAGCCTGAGTCACTAGTCACGCTGTGGTGACTGCAGGATGTCGTGTGTTTTATAATTCTCATCCCTCTCTCCTCCACATCCCTCCCCCAACCTTCTCTGTCCTCTTTTTTTATAATCTGCCCTCCCCCCTTCTCCCTCATTTTGTCTGCTACTGTATCTTTTCTTACCCAGTGTCCACTTCATAATCTGTATCTTCTAATCTTATTAACTCCCTTCCCATGGAGATTTTGTTCTTTCATTGCTCAGGAGACTTAATGGCTTTCTTAATTGCACCTTGGCAAATCTGGAAAAAAAAATCAGGAGAAAAATCAGAGAAACAGGAGTCTTAATTTTAAGTTTAGGGTGTACTCACACTAGGCAATCTGTACCGGGCCAAAGCAGGTTTGACCCGAAAGTCCAGTTTGTTTGACTAGTGTGATCAGCTCCGTACACGTGTCCTGGCACGGTATGCTATACTATGCCTTGGCCCGCTTGAAGAGGTGGGCTCGGGCATGGTTCAGTTGGCTCAGGCACTGTACGCTTCTAGTGTGATCGCTAACCGTGACCGAGCATGGAACTCGAAACATGACGTCAATAATGCAACATTAGCAAAGGGATCACTTTGGTCTATGGCATAGGTGCAGTGTTTACTGCAGACATGAGTATACAGGAACAATTGGATACAACACACAAGAACACACAAGAACTATGAGATGTTTGGTCAAATTCACGACTATCTTTGTGCTCGTGGATACCAAAGAATCATTGAGCAATGACGTGACAAGCTAAAAAAACTGCGGGTTCATTATCTGAAGGTACGGGGTGCACTCAATAAATCTGGCAGCTCTTCGGACGGATGCTGTTGACAAGCATGTGAGTGGGCCATGTGTCCCCATGCCCCAAACGACACAAATAAGTCGCAATGTAAGTAACGCTACAATGATGGACTCCATTATGCTCTGCGAGAGCGCATTTCTTTGTTTTCTTCAAAACAAAAAGTCACATCGTAATGACATAAGCGTAAAGAAAAGTTAAGTGCAATGTGAGTGCAGGCCAGCAGGGGAGTGGGGAGGGGGGACAATCGTGCATGGGCAAGCTATGAGGCAACCGGGCCAAATGTGAGTACACTTTTAGGACCTATGATCAGATGTCTGGGGAAAAAAACTCCTTGGTAGCACTTTCTATGAAGCCTGTATTTATAATGCATTATAAGGTTATTCATAACACATTATAATGCATGCATTATGCCTTATAATAAACCTTATACTATGTTGTATTGCCTCATAAATAATGGTAACAACACTTATAATATGATATAATACTTATCTATTTGTGGTTATTACTTTTAAGATTACGATGGATTATAACACATGATGAAACCTGAATTTTTAATGCATTTGTTGTGAGGTAAGTGAGGACCCAAAAGTGATATAGCAGAAAGCAGTCTTTAATGAAGTTCAAAATAGATCACTACAAAACACAAAGTCTTCTCCTTGAGAGGCGAAAAGGTTAACATAAACAATCCGCAGCGCGGACGAAGAATGAAGGGAGCAGTCCTCAGCGCTCCTTAGCGGGCCTCCCTTAGGCGGCTGCCGGGGCTTGCAGTGTGACGCCGACAGGCTGTGGATTCCCCTGGGGTTGGCAGGGATAGAGGGGAGAGCATAGGCACCAGACCTCTAGCAGCGAGGGGCGAACTGAATAGAACACAAATCCAGGTGGTTAACGGAGAGAGGGGTGCAGAGGAGCGGGAACAAATACAGGACAGGACTGGACAGCGACAATTCTGATGGTAGACAGAAACAGCGTGTAGCGTTCTCTAGTGAGACTCAGACAATGAAGGCAGAGAAAGCAGGGAAAGAAGTAGAGCGCTAATCAGCGGGGAAAACGGAATCAGGTGGGGAAGAATTAGACGAAGAATTACGGGGAGATGAGAGACAGCTGGGGAGCGAGGGAAAAGGAGAGAAGTAACAAAAGAGGGCCAATAGATGGCATGAGAGTAGAAGGAAAGAACAAGAGCAAAACATACGATATGACAGGACAAGACATGACAGTACTCCCCTCAGCGAGCGTCTCCTGGCGCTCGAGGAGGAAACCTGGCGGTTCCGGAGGAAATCATCAATCAGCGAACGGTCCAGAACGTCCCGAGAGGGAACCCAACTTCTCCTCGGGACCGTATCCCTCCCAATCGACCAGAAACTGATGACCACGGCCCGGAGGCGCATGTCTAGAATCTTGCGGACCCTGTAGATGGGAGCGCCCTCAAGCGTGAGCGGGGGGAAGAGGGACGAGTGGGGCGTGGGCAGCGGGCTTGACACAGGAGGCGTGGAAAACCGGGTGAACACGGCAAAGATAGCGGGGAGAAGAAGTGCGTACCGCAACGGGATTAATGACCTGAGAAATACTGGAATGGACCGATGAAGCGTGGGGTCAGTTCACGGGGCGGACCTAAGGGAAGGTTGAGGGTGGAGAGCCACACCCTTGACCAGCGGCAGTATCTGGGACTCTTGGATCTACGGCTTATTAGCAGCTTTAACTGTCTGGGTTCTAAAGCGGCGCAGGGCCGAACTAACACTCCGCCAAGTGCGTTAGCGTTGGACAAAGCTTGGCGGAGGAACGCTGGAGTCGGTGAGGCGCGGCGTGAACAGCGGAGGTTGATAACCAAGGCAACACTGAAAGGGGACAGACCGGTAGCGGACGACGGAAGGGAGTTATGGGCGTATTCGGCCCAGGGAGGTGCTCAGCCCAGGACGCTGGGGTTGCGGAAGGAGAGGCTGCGCAGAATGCGACCAACAGTCTGATTGGCCCGCTTGGGCTTGACCGTTAGACTGAGGGTGGAAGCCGGACGAGAGACTGACGGACGCCCCAATCAAGCTGACAAAACTCTCTCCAAAATAGAGGCGTGAACTGCGGACCCCTGTCTGAGGCGATGTCGGACGGGAGACTGTGAATGCGAAAGACATTCCTCGACAACAATTTGTGCCGTCTCCTTGGCGGAGGGAGATTAGCAGGGAATGAAATGGGCGCCTTGGAGAAACGATCAATAACTGTGAGAATAACAGTCTTACCAGCCGACGAAGGAAGGCCAGTGATGAAGTCTAGGGCGATATGGGACCATGGTCGCGAGGGATGGGAAGTGGTCTAAGGAGACCCACCGGGGAGTTACCGGACTTAGTCTGAGCGCAGATGGGGCAAGCTGCTATGAACGCCGCGTATCATGTTCTCGAGTGGGCCACCAAAAGCTGGCTGAATGGACGCCGAAGCGTGCCCGGACGCCGTGTGGCCTGCCAACTTGGCGAGTGGGCCCACTGAAGAACGGCTAGGCGAGTGGAGGTAGGAACAAAAAGGAGATGCTTAGGACAGTTACTGCGGAGAAGATGTGTTACCAAGCGTCCGCTTAACCCGTCTTTCGATTCCCCATATCGCTGCCCGATGAGCGCAACCCTTAAGGAGGATCTCCTTAGAGTCCGTAGGGACCGAGGAAGGAAAGAGCGCGACAGGGCATCAGGCTTAATGTTTTTAGAGCCCGGACGGTAGGAGATGACAAACTCGAATCGGAGTGAAAAATAGAGCCCAGCGAGCCTGGCGCTGACGTTAAGACATTTAGCGGAACGAATGTACTCTAAATTTCTATGGTCCGTCCAAACGATAAAAGGAACAGTCGCCCCTCCAACCATTGTCACCATTCGCCTAAAGCGAGGCGGATGGCGAGCAACTCACGCGTTCCCCACATCGTAATTACGTTCGGACGGGGACGAGGCGATGGGAAAAAGAAGCGGCGCAAGGGTGGACCTTGTTGTCAGCAGCGGAACGCTGGAGAGAATGGCTCCCACGCCTACTTCGGACGCGTCTACCTCGACGATGAACTGTCTAGACAAATCCGGGGTAAGAAGGATGGTAGCGGACGTAAAACGGCTCTTAAGGAGGTCAAAAGCCCTCTGGGCCGAGAGCGGACCAATTAAAGCGCGTCTTGGACGGGCGTGAGGGCGGTCAGGGGAAGCCACCTGACTGAAATTACGGATAAAGCGTCGGTAAAAATTGGCAAAACCGAGAAAACGCTGCAGCTCGAGCGTGATTCAGGAGTGGGCCAGTCGAGCACGGCCTGGACCTTGGCGGAATCCATCTCAATACCCACGGCGGAAATAACAGAGCCAAGAAAAACTACTGAAGGGGCATGGAAGGTGCACTTCTCAGCCTTAACGTAGGCGATTCTCCAATAAGCGTTGAAGTACGCGCAACATGCAGGACATGAATCTGGAGCGACGGTGAAAAATCAAAATATCGTCGAGATAAACGAAAACAAAATGTTCAGCATGTCTCTTAGGGCGTCGTTGATGAGCGCCTGAAAGACAGCTGGGGCGTTGACAAGGCCGAACGGAAGGACCCGATATTCAAAATGCCCTAACGGGGTGTTAAATGCGGTCTTCCACTCGTCCCCCTCCCTAATGCGCACGAGATGGTAAGCGTTCATGCAGATCCAATTTAGTAAAATATCTGGCTCCCTGCAAGATCTCGAAGGCTGAAGACATCAGAGGGAGCGGGTAGCGATTCTTAACAGTAATGTCATTCAGCCCTCGATAATCAATGCATGGCCGAAGAGAGCCATCCTTCTTCTTAACAAAAAACCCCGCCGCGGAGACGAGGAGGAACTATGGTACCGGCGTCGAGCGAGGCGGATAAATAATCCTCAAGGGCTTGGCGCGGAACCGATAGAGAGTAAAGTCTACTGGAGGGAGTGGCTCCTGGGAGGAGCTTCGATCTTACAATCATATGCTGCGGTGCTGGAGGAGGAAGCGGCTCGGGAGCGACAGAACACAGCTGCGCAAATCGTGATAGTCCTCCGGCACACCAGTCAGATCTACCAGGCTCCTCCTGAGAGAGAGAGCACAGAGGAGATGGGGGAATAGCAGGCGCTTAAACACTTCACATAACACGAGACATTCCAAGAGAGGATGGTGTTCTTAGACCAATTAATGGAGGGGTTATGTTGAACTAGCCAAGGGTGGCCTAAGACAATAGGAGCAAATGGTGACTGAAAAATAAAAAGGAAATGGTCTCAGCTGTGATTACCAGAGACAGTGAGGGTTAAGGGTAGCGTCTCACGCTGAATACGGGAGGGACTACCGATCCAGAGCTGAACAGGGCCGAGGGCTCCCTTAAATCAGAAAGGGGAATGCTGTGCTCTCGAGCCCAAGTCTCAGATCCATAAAGCAGCCCTCTGCCCCAGAGTCAATCAGAGCCTTGCAGGAAGAGGAAGAGCCGGTCCAACGGAGATGGACAGGGAATGTGGAACAGGACCTTGAAGGAGAGGCCAGGGTAGTTGCGCTCACCAGTCGCTCTCCGATCACTAGTGAACTCTGGCTTTTACCGGACAGGAAGTGACGAGGTGCGTAGCAGCCGCGCAGTAAAGACAGAGGCTGATGGTTAATTCTTCAGCTCCTTCTCTGTAGCCGAGATGCGGATACCCCTAACTGCATGGGCTCAGATGGCGCGGCCAAGGAGGTGGATGGTAGAGCAGTGAAGAAAGGGGCTGAGAGAGAAGCAGCATCTGCCTTACGGGTCCGGCGGTGAAGGTCGATTCTCTTCTCGGCGCGGATGGCGAGTTCAATCGTGGAATCCACTGCGTGTGGGAACCTCACGGAGAGGATCTCGTCCCTGACCTCCGCGCAGAGACCCTCCAGAAAGCGGGCGAGCAAGGCAGGCTCGTTCCAGTCGCAAGAGGCGGCGAGAGTCCGAACTCGATGGAATAATCCGTGATGGACCGCTTACCCTGACGTAGTGACGACAGGACTCGGAGGCCTCCCGCGAACACGGAACGATCAAAACCCGGATCATCTCCCTCCTGAAGTCCTGATAGTGGTTAATGCAGTCAGCCTCCGCCTCCCAGATGGTCGTGCCCCACTCACGAGCCCGTCCGGAGAGGAGAGAAAGCACATATCGCGACGGGCCCTGCTCAGGGAGTAGGTGGTGGGCTGAGAGAGAAGACAACATCGCATTGGGTTAGAAAAGCGCCGGCACTCCGTGGGCTCACCAGCGTAGCAGGGCGGGTTGTTGATCCTGGGCTCAGGGGTCCGGAAGACTTGAGGCGGCCAAGAGTCGAGGCGAAGAGTCTGGAGTTGACTGGTGAGCAGCCAGGGCCTCAATAGCATGTCGGGCAGCAGATAACTCCCCCTCGTGTCTGCCTAACATCGCCCCTTGGAGCTCGACAGCCGGAAGAAGAGGATTCGGGATCGCTGGGTCCATTTCTGGTCTGAGTCTTCTGTTGTGAGGTAAGTGAGGACCCAAAAGTGATATAGCAGAAAGCAGTCTTTAATGAAGTTCAAAATAGATCACTACAAAACACAAAGTCTTCTCCTTGAGAGGCGAAAAGGTTAACATAAACAATCCGCAGCACGGACGAAGAATGAAGGGAGCAGTCCTCAGCGGCTCCTTAGCGGGCCTCCCAGGGCGGCTGCCGGGGCTGCAGTGTGGCCGACAGGCTGTGGATTCCCCTGGGGTTGGCAGGGATAGAGGGAGAGCGTAGGCACCAGACCTCTAGCAGCGAGGGCGAACTGAATAGAACACAAATCCAGGTGGTTAACGGAGAGAGGGGTGCAGAGGAGCGGGAACAAATACAGGACAGGACTGGACAGCGACAATTCTGATGGTAGACAGAAACAGCGTGTAGCGTTCTCTAGTGAGACTCAGACAATGAAGGCAGAGAAAGCAGGGAAAGAAGTAGAGCGTAATCAGCGGGAAAACGGAATCAGGAGGGAAGAATTAGACGAAGAATTAGGGGGAGACGAGAGACAGCTGGGGAGCGAGGGAAAAGGAGAGAAGTAACAAAAGAGGGCCAATAGATGGCATGAGAGTAGAAGGAAAGAACAAGAGCAAAACATATGATATGACAGGACAAGACATGACAGCATTATTAGGGTATTACTTTGATTTGTGTTTTTTTATCCCCTTTTCTCCCAATTTGGAATGACCAATTCACACTAATTAGTAGGTCCTCGTGGTGAAATACACAAAATAAACTGTAAAATTATGAGACATAAAATACACTATAAATTAAAATAAATGTGGCTAAAATGTACTGGCTGACCTGTCCAGGGTGTCCCCACGCTTCAGCCCAATGTTAGCTGGGATAGGCTCCAGCCCCCACGACCCTGTACACAGGATAAGCGGTTGACGATGGATGGATGGATGG
>NW_026265492.1:0-5000 GCF_025860055.1 Xyrauchen texanus | reverse complement strand
CGACACACTGACAGATAAACAGTTTGATCAATCAAAACAAACAAACAAAAAACAAGACAAATTACAAATTCACAGATTACAAACGATTTAGATTTATACAAAAAGATTTAGAAACGGCCCTGGCCATACTTTGATGAAATATCTTAATATAATACACTTTGTATTAAACATTTGAATACATATAAGAGCTGTTATTTATATAGTAAACTAAAAAAGTCTCACTAACTTTTGTCTCAGTCTTAGATACGCTGAAAGTTCAGAAATTGTATGATTTAAACACATAGTTTAAAGCGCAATAAAAAAAATAAAAAAAACACACACAATCCGTAGTATGACACACATTGTGTATGGCTGTACACTGTAAACCCGGATAAGTTGAATTTACTTTAAAAATGAGGAAACTGGTTGCCTTAAAAATGAAGTAATTCAGCACTTCCAACTTTTATTTGAAGTTCAATGCACTAAATTCCAAGTTGATTTAACTTGAAATCTTTTGTAATAGTAATAATTGCTGTCCAATTACTCAACTTAGTTTCTTAAGTTAAATTAAGTAAAGTTTATATTTATTTTAAAATTTGTTAAACTAGATAATTAAATTAATTATTTCAATTTAGAACTTTTCATTTGAAAATACAACAGACAAAAATACAGAGTCGAGCAACATTAACCATCGGAGTATGGTTGCACCAGCTGTGCGTACGTTCTCACGTAAGTTGGGACGTAAAGCTCAAACTAAGGGCTTAGTAAATACTAGTCAACTAAGTCAGTGCTTAATTTGGTTACACCACCTGTTCTTAATGCAATACTTAAGTTGTAGGTCGTAAACTCTCCGTAAAGTGATGCGTAGTCGGATATTATGATGTTTACTTTTTGTATTGATCAATAAACAGCCTTCAAATTTATACACAGAAGTGTTAAAAACTGTGAATTTCAGTTTGATCTCACTACGGTTAATGTTCAAACCTTGTCTGCTCGTGTAACTGTCAGCTTTAATAAATTCTATTCCCATTAAAATACGATATGTAATAAAAGTAGATTTGATACATTTATATTTGCCCTGTGTAAATAACAATATATAGGAAATGTATCTAAAATAAATAAGGGGTGATAAATAAATATTAATACAACAGGCTGGAAAAATAGACATTTATTCGTTTTAATATCCTGTATATATTTTGAATGTTTTGAAACTTGACATCTGGCGACACACCCTAAAAACAATTAGACCAGTTTCATACTGAAGAAGTTTTTTACACAATGTTTTCTCTCGCACATGTAAATGAGTGTAAATGTCAACATCATCATCTATGTCGAAAGGATTGGAAATGGTCATGCAAAACATGAGCACACTGATATCATTAAATCTCATTCTGCTTTTTTATTCCAACCATTACTCTGTGGTCGGACGCTTCTGTAAATATTTAGTTTATAGGTAGGGCTTGTGCAACTCTCAAATATTTAGCAGTGGATAAATTTTGATAGTGCTCATTTACGCCACAACTAGGCTAAGTTGTAATGTGTGTATAGCTGGTGCAACTGGCCCCTGATATTTGGAGCAGTAGTCTAACTATTGGGAAGCCCATTTTAGACTGTAAGCTGATTTTTAAAGACTGAATTTTGGGTGTCAGCTCACCTTTTCCCAGGTTGAGCATTACCTGCTGAATAAAGGAGAAAGAGAAAGTGTCCAGTTGCAGGGCATAAATCAGTCCGAAAAGGGCACAGAAGTCCTGAGGCAGGTTAGCCAGTTCATCCATCACCACACTACCCTCCAAGAGGATTTCCACTCTGGATGGGTTTAGCCGAGGACTTTCTTGATCAACGCAGTGGATTCCCACTGGAGTCTGACTGTACAAGACCTTATCAGTTACATCCAGAGAAAGAAACAGATTGACAAGGAGAAGACATTATCATGCCAGTTATAGCACTTAATTCTTTGCAATTTTTGTAATTTTGTAAATATGTCTGTATAAAACTGCAATAAGCAATCTGTCCAGTAATCTGTCTGGCTTCCTAACAATTAAGAACAGTAATTAATTTATTTGTCATGTTAAATTGTTTAAGTTTTTTGACTGAATCAAAGTTAACAAAACTGTAGAAGGAACATTTGCTACCATGTTTTTATGCTTATACTGATAATAACAGTTCAAACTTGCATGAGTAGGGCACTATTCACTGTGCTACCACTGTACACCAATACAACTCTACATAGTTCTTATTTATGAACAAAGGGGAAGGGGACAGTGCTGATTCCAGGCTATCTACATGTAAGATATTTAGCTACATTTAAGACAAAATGGTTCATTTCATGACCAAATACAATAAAAAATATAGCTGCAAGCAGCAATACAATATAAAAGTGTAGGGTCAAGCCAATTATCAGCAGCATGAGCAGCGAAAGAAGCATTGTGACACATTTTAAGTTAGAATTCTGATGAATGCTGTAGGAGCATCAAGAGTAATTCCAAATGAACACACCTAGTGGTTTGACATTTGAAAAGTAGTCCCCATCTTTTCTCAGTTTTACGACCAGACTTGATCATAAATGGCCCAAAACAGTCCATTCCTGTAGACCAAAAGGGAGGCTTGAATAGATTGAGCTTAGAGGGGGGGGGAAATCAGTCATCCTAGGCATTGTTGGTTTACCTTTCCATTTAGCACATTCCAGACACTTAGTTCTCTGATACTTCTTCACAGCTTGTCTACCTTTTAAAATCCAATAATAGCACCTAAAATGAGCATAAACTCTGTCTGCTCAGGATGACCAAGTTTGGCATCTACATCAGCAATCAAAAGTTGAATGATAGTATTATTGGATTCAAGGTTTATGGGTTGAAAAGTATCAAAGGCCAAGTCTTGACTATGTTGAAGTCATCCTCCAACTCGAAGAATTTCAGCAATGTGATCAAACTCAGGTGCAAGGTTATATAATTTATATAATAAATATAACTTAAAAAAGCCGGCCAGATGATGATCTTTAGACTTTAAGGACAAAAACAAATGTGAATTCTTACCCAATGACTTCTTTCGGAAATTTTAGAAGCCTCATTTGCTTCATTTTTGCTCTCTTTCCTGCTAACTGCTGTTAACTCGCCACTAAGTAACGTAATTTGATGTCAGCTCCTCCCCTACCTGCTGCATATTCAACAGAGAGGAAGAAACGGAGTCGCCCATAGGCTACCGACAGCAAAGGAACTTATTCTATAGGCTAGATTATGCCTATGTCTATTTTTACAGGCTGTATGCAGTATGTAAATACACAATGAAATAAGGCAACTTATGATTTTGGGGGTTTAAATAGGCTATTTAATATTTGTCAGTCAACTTTTCAAAATTCATTCGGGGCTACACTCAAAACATTCGGGGCTGAAGCCCCGGCAAAATCGGCTGCCGCCGCCTCTGATTGAATCAGACCACAATATTGTGTGCTGAATGGGCAGGTCAAGTCTGCAACAAATTTGCCAACTGAACCCCAGTGAGAGCAGCACACAACTCAAGACGAGGTATGGAAATTGACTTACAAGGGGCAACTCTTGATCGATTTACAGTCCTCAGGTAGGCTACTGACCCATAAGCTTGTTCCGAAGCATCACAAAATACATGCAACTCTCTCCTAATGGAATTACCATCAAGTTCAACAGGACCATATGACCTCGACAGTTCAACAGAAGTAATGGCAGGAAGTTCACTCTCCCATGCTGCCCACACTTTCTTAATACCTTTAGTTAGTACTGGATCGTCCCATTGTCTTCCTTTAATCCACAATTTTTGCAGCAGAAATTTAGCTTGGGAGGTAAAGGGTATAAGAACCCCTATGGGGTCACATTGATTTGCAAGGACCCTATAACATTGTGCAAGGTAAGGGTCTTGTACTCAACAGGTCAGTGTTTGTAACCTAGGGTATCTTTCGCACAATGCCAAATCAATCCCAGCATGCCTTCACTGGGATCTACACAATCTTGTCTTAACCAGAGCTCTGTATGGTCAGATTTTGCATCACGGAACATTACTTGCCCATTGTCGAATTTCAAAGCCTCCATCTCTCAAATTGGACCGTAACTTCTCATCCAGCTCCTTTGCTCTCAGGATGTCCGAGACATTTTGTAGACAGTAATCTACATAAAAGGCCTTGGTTACAGATTCCTTAATTTCAGGGCAGCTCTTTTGCTTGCTTTTTCAGAGCATAAATCACACAGCAGGTTGTTCCGAATGGTAAAAATTGCCATTCATATACATCAACAGGCTCATCCTTTCTTATGTTTCTCATGTCTTCTCAAGTGTAGGAGGGGTTTATCGCTAGGTAATAGGCTGAACTTGGTGAAACATGGATTAGATATCACCACTAATGGCCTCAGGATATTGCTTAAAATTAAGGAGAACACCTAAAAGGATGACCCTAAAGTAGGGCCAGTTAGCAGATTAGTATTCAGAGTGTCTCCTTGAAAGGTATAGGAACAATTGAAGACCAATCGAAATTTTCAACTAGATGATGAGGTACAAACCAAGACTCACAGCTTTGAGAGATTTCTTTGGGGCTCAACTTTCTCACATAACCAGCTTTAACTAGTTTCTGGATCTCTTCTTCATATATGATGGCTTGCTCAGGATTATGAGTCAGTTGGCGCTCGGTTCGTCAAAGAGATGAAACAATGGTGCATTCTTATGGCGAAGAAGAGGAGTGACATATATAGAGATGCCATGCACAGTCTCTCTTCTTGTCAACTGGTCAAGACAGTCAAGAGCATATTGATCTTGTTTAGACTGTATAATGGCCTTTTCACTCCTGTATGGAAGCACATCCACTTGCCATAACTGTTCTACATCCTGTTGGAGCCGAGTTGAGATAGGAGTTCCAGAAAGAAACAGACATTGGGTTTTGGTCTCAGATAACTGAGTTGATGGCGCTGGACCTTGAAGAGCCCATCCCAGTCTGGTATGAACTGCTGCTGGTCCTCCGTGAGGGCTAAGACGAACCTTCTCTATTGGAGCCAAAAGTTCCGGAT
>NW_026265491.1:0-10413 GCF_025860055.1 Xyrauchen texanus | reverse complement strand
ACTGTACTTTGAAATGTGGAATTAAAGCGCAAATGGAAATTTGTCTGGTTTGATCAATCATTATTCTTGATAAACTGCATGCTATAAATATATATATATATATATATATATATATATATATATATATATATATATATATATATATATATATATATATACAGACATGGGCAGTATTTCAATTAAATTTATTTTAAATATGTATTTAATTACTTTAGTGTATTTTGTAATTTGTATTTTGCAGGTGTGGAAAAATAAAATGTAGTTTGTAACAAAAATATTTTGAGGGAGTGTATTTAGAGTATTTCAAATACTTAAATACTTAAGAAAAAATCACCATAGTAAAAGATTTTGCCATATTTTCGGTCTGATGTTGTTGGCAAAGGCAATGTCCAGGTTAGATGCACGAAAATCACGTGACACCCTGTAGACCGGGCTCCCTCCAAGAAGTGAATGAGTTTTGAACACTGGAGAAGAAGTGGGCTGCTCCTCTTAAAAGCGGCATTAAGGTAAAAGTGTTTTGTGAAAAATATACAGTCTACACACACACACACATATTGCACACTGAGCGGCATTATAGAGAAAATAATTGTGCCTTATGAGATCAATGCACTGTTGTCATTCATAAAAGGACATCATAGGCCCTACCTATATGAAACAGCTGTCTGTCGTAACTCCACTGAAATCTCCATGCTAAGCAAGCGTTCACAATATAACATCCATCTGCAGTTTTACACGTTTTTAAACTTATTACATATGAGAAATATTGTATAAATATAAATATAAAATAATCATCAATCTTATTGTTTTTCAGTAATTAGCGACGCAGCTGATTCTACTATGGAAAAGGCATACGCGGTCAGGGCAGTTAGAGTCTCGTGTGTAAAACAAACCCACACATATTATGATTAATCTGATTAATCATATATATTATGATTAAAATTTAATTTTGATTTTGTTACTGAAAATTCTCGGTCTGTTATTTTTTTCCCCTGGGTTACTAGCCTATCCCCAACATTTTCTGCAGTAGCGTTAGTTCTCCACTGATCTGAGCTAATGAGCTGAATACCTAGTGAGGTAAGGGTCTCGGAGAATAATATATATACCACTCTCAAAATCTATTTTAAAGGTCAGGCTATAGGCCTACTGTAGTAGGCATAAAGGCATTAATTTAATGTACATTCAGTAAAGCAATATGGTGTGCATTTTCCTGTATTAATTATGAAGGCGTAATTGATTTAAAGTGAATAGATTTCATTCTGGCTAAATGTTTTATTAATAGAGCTTATTCTTTGGTGTGTAGTAATTTGAGTTATGGCTGTAAATTGCAACTGATAATCTAACAATAATATTTTTACCATTTGGTTTGAAATGCAAGACATCCGAGATGAGTGAAGATCACAACCCATCAGAACTGTGCCAGGATGATACAGCAACAGATGAAGGTACCACAGGGATAAAGTGTGCCATATTGGATGGGACATTCTTCAAAATAGTATCTCAAATTCCAAGTGGAAAGATAGAAGCTGAGTGTCAGCTGTGCACAACCAAAAAAGCAATCATATGTGGCTCGCATCAAGCAACATCAAACTTTAAGACACATTTGAGGCGAAAGCATCCTGAGAAATTAAGGGAATTTGACGATTACAAAAAGGAATGTACTAGTGGACAACAAAAGAGAGCCAAAACATCGTTGACACAGACTACTCTGTTTGGTCACGTTGGCCTATCAGTACCACAAAGTAAAATTGACTCCTTGTGACATCCTTTATTGTCAAAGGAATGTACCCATTAGCCACAGTTGAACAGAAAGAATTTACAGACTTAGTGCAGGGACTTTGCCCAGGTGCTGGTGTCATGTCAGAAGAACTCTCCGAAGACAATTGATGATGAATTTACTGCAAAGACAACAAACCTGAAGGAGACACTTAAAAACTTAAAGCATGTTTGTACAACTGCTGATATCTGGTCAACAAAAAAGACCAGTTATATGGGTGTAACTGTACACTGGATACATAGAGATACACTTAAAAGAGAATCAGCTGCTCTTGCGTGCAGGCGCTTTCCCAGCCCTCATACATACAGCCGTATAGCAGAGCTTTTGGAGGAAATTCACACAGAGTATGGACTGACTACAGAAATGATTGTGGCTACAGTTACTGATAATGCCTCCAACTCGTGAAAGGCATTTGAAGAGTTCAATATCTGTGTAGTATCGGATGGACAAGATGAAATTGAAGAGCAGGAACGTGATCTGTCCTACATCATCATAGATCGAAGAAGAAGAAACGTCAGGGTGTTCTATCATTTTACCACCTCACATCAGGTGTGCCACACACACACTGAGTTTGGTCTCAACAACTGATGCTAAGAAATCAATCAAAGAGAATCCAACTCTCTCTAGACTTAATCACTCAACCATGGCAAAGTGCTCAGCCCTATGGACTGCATCTGGCAGACCAAAGAGTGCTGAGATGCTAAGCCAACTGATTGACCAGCAACTCAAGACACCCTGCATTTTGCAGGTGGAATTCTCTGTATGACTGCTTGAGTCAGTTGGCATGTCTTCGTGAGAAGCTTCCTGAGATCATGACTGCCTTGCAACTTCCATTATTCAGAGAAGTGGAACTTGACTTCATTGAGGAATATTGCAGAGTGTTGAAGCCTATTGCCATTTAGATAGATCGCCTTCAAGGGCAAAATGCATGTTTCTATGGTGAGCTTTTACCGACTCTCTTTGCTGTCCAAGCTAAATTGCAAGACCTGCAAGCTTCAAACCTGCGGTACTGCTCACACATTTTGCAAGCTACCTTAGCTGGCTTTGAGAGGAGGTTCAGCAACTTCCTGCAGCTGAAGACGGATGTAAACGAAGCCATCCTTGCTACAGTAACACATCCATTTTTCAAGATGAGGTGGTTGCCTTTGAGACTAACATGTGAGAAGAAGAGGATACATCAACTCATTCTGCGCAGCTGAAGAGCTTGGTCTTCTGTCAGAGTGTGATGCTGCAGCAACAAGCTCAAGCACCACTGAGGAGAATGAAGATGAATTCTTTGTCTTTTCTGATCAAGGTAAGGAGAAAATGTATCCACTTCAGAAGGCTTGTAGCAAACAGCAATTTCAGGTGTTAATCATTAAATGAGAAGTTATTCATATGTCATATTGTTACCTTGTGTATGAAAGTATATGAATAACAATGTTTGTTTTTTCTGATTCTATTGTCTTCACTCTCAACAGGAATCGACAACCAGATGGACAGAGAGGTCTTACAAGCCACAGCAAAGCAGAGTTAGAGACCCTTCACTTCCTGGAGGACCCCAGAAAGGACCTGGCTTCACTGGACTCGTATCCACTAATCAAGCTGCTCTTCAGTGAGATTCAACACCACTCTGCCATCATCAGCCCCAGTTGGCGTCTCTTTTCTTTTTGCAGGCATGGTCTGCAGCCCTCATAGAAGGGGATTAACTCCTGAATTATTGGAGAAGTTGGTTGTGCCTAAAACAACTAGCCTAAATGACAATGGTTTAGTTTTCTCTTTTTGTAGCATAGTTGTGTTATTGCTACTATTTCTGTTATTGACCTTTCAGGCCCTGTAGAGATTTAGTGAAATGCCCATACTTTTTTATTTTGCTACTTAAGCCATTTTGAGTTTACACATTTCTCATATTTGTGTTATTGCTACTATTTGTGTTATTGATCTTTCAGTAATAAAAAAAAGACTTAAGATTATTGTGGGAGTATTTTGGTATTTTCAAAATACTAATTACTTGTATTTTATTTAAATAAATTTTTCACATCAGTATTTTGTATTTTATTTTGTTACATTTCATGAGCCAGTATTTGTATTTTGTAACAAAATAGTTTTTGATGTATTTGTGCCCACCTCTGTATATATATACAATAAGCGGTGGCAGATCGCTCAAAAGCGTTTGCCTCGACGGTCCGCCTTCGATATACGGCGGGCAGCGGATGGATAGCCAGCGGCCGTGCGAACGCAGCGGTAGGAAGGCGGCTGCCGCTTTTAAGAGTGGCTGCCGCGCGGTCGCCAGTCAAGCGTATCGCCATTCTGCCGCTTCTACTGCCGCCGAGCACCGCCAGCGTCGCCGACTTATTGCTATCTGGGCTGTGGTCAGCTTGTTTCAAATAATAGGTATATAATTTGTTTAATGTTAAATAAGTATTATTTATCACCATTTTGCCAAAAGCCCCATGGGTTATGGGTTCCCCATAAGCAGCATTTCCATTCAATTCTCTCCCATTGCTACATTCAGTTCAAATAATTTATTTGTTTATTATTTAATTCAGTACTTCCCTTTTTGGTTATTAGTTTATTATCTTTTAGCAGTGCATATTCATTATTAGCATTATTAATTACTGTGGTATTTACTCTTGCATATCTATTGTTAATATAATAATGTAATATGTTGGATCGGCTGAGCAGGACTAGAGCTTGAACAAATACTTCCTGGAACTTGTGCCTTTTCAGAATGGGTTGGGGAAATACTTGTGTACATAATTCTTGTTATTTTGTTTACATATAGTAGATGACTTCTGCTAAATGAACAAATGGAGCAAAAAGAAAAAATAAGTTGTTTACAAAACAATCATTTATTTTTTAAAACTAACAAGTTTTTATGTTGGAAAAACAAAGGAACACCAGACACAGTTTTTAATTTCACCTAAATGGTTGCTTCCTTGTAGCTAACATTGTTACAAAAGGGGTCAGGGAATTTGTCTCTTTGCCACACCCAGCAGCTCGGTATTACCACCCTGTTCCTGGTTCCCAGACATCAATGTTGCCAGATGGTGAACTGGCGATATGCAGAGTACCAATACTCTCTGTTATCTACCCTGGGTCCTATCTGTCAGTGAGTGCAATAATGTTGTTCCATGTCTGTCTAGCCAACAATAAAGTTCCATATAGGCCTTCCTGCTGAGACACCTCTCTGGATTTGACCACAACATTTATTTTCTAAATCTGTCGGCATAAGCCGGTACTTCAGGCAGGTGCACCATGCAGGTTGTCCCCTGTTTTGAACATATGCTCCTGTTGTTGTTTTCCGTAATCCATAATGTCAGAAAACCCCTTGCAGATGTGTGACCACCATATGCTCCTGTTGTTGTTCTCCGGTAATCCATAATGTCCAGAAAAACCCCTAGCAGGCGTGTGACCACCATCTGCAGAACTTCATCCCTCTCTTCCTGGGACAGTTGTTGCAATTCTCTCTGGAAATGTAACATCTGTTTAGAATAGCTAGATTCACATTTCATGTGGTTTGCAGACTTTTCATTTATGGTTTATATATATAAACAAAGATCTATGGCTGACCAACCTGCATCTCTGCTGTCCTGGCAGCAGTCAGCTGAAGTGACCCGAGTCTGTCCTCTTCCGTGACATAATCAGCTCCTGCTCTTCCCTACACCTCCCGGGCTCTGCCTCTTCCTCTGCCCTGCACCTCTGCCATGACCCCTTCCTCTTGTCCTCCCTCTTCCTCTATCATCACTGTTATAGCTTTCATCTGTTGGAGCTGCATATATTTCTGAACTGGAAATATATGCAGCTCTAACTGAAAATAAAAAAAATGAAATATTATGAAACTGATATTTTTATATTTATTTATATATATTTCCATATTTGAGGTATGCTGATTCACAGTAACTGACATAAACAATGTTAATCTGTGATTATTCAGCAAGTTAAACTACAATAACACATGAAATGAATGCTAGACAGCGTTCAAGATAATGCAAAAGACCCATTCATTAGGTGTAGCGTAGCGTTTGGTTGCGTATGTAACCTCCGTTCCCGAGGGAGAGCGACCGCGTTGTGTCGGAGCGACACTAGGGGTCTCTCTTGAGCACCGATATCCACCTCTGATCTATGAAAAAAGGCCAATGAGAGTTGGCAGCCAGTATTTGCATGTCCGCCCCGGACATACGGCGTATTTAAGCGGTGCAAATCACGGGAGTTCATTCAGGATTTTCTGAGGGCGGAAATGGTCGGCCACAACAGTGGCTTCGGTTCAGTGACATGGCGGAGGAAAGACACTAGCGTGTCGTTCCTCCCTCGAGGAAGGGAGGTTACATACGTAACCAAGCGTTCCCCTTCTGTCAGCTCTCTCCACATTGTGTCGGAGGCGACACTAGAGACCCATTCAATCTTGCCATGTGCTGAACGTTGTGCGTGAACTGCCGATACAGAGGTGGGCAGGGATTCATCCAGTGCCACATCGTCTGTACCCGGCTGCGTACCCTTCCCAATGCCCCATCCGAACATCGGGATCCTTCTAGATTACCCTGGGAGGGAACAAGGCGATGTTTGCCAACATGAGAGCAGGCCAGCCTGGCTGGGCCTCTTTTCTCTCTATGTTTCTCACATAGAGCAATCCGGCCGGGGCGCTGTAACTGCCTAAGGAAGACACGGGGGCCCGCTTCGTAAGGGGACAGAACCGTGGAAATACGCACAGGGAACGTCGGCGCAGGAGGCCTTCTATTTTACCTGTGGCAGACAGGGTAGCCATCAGGATACCCGCGGTGAAGCTGAGTCGGCGAGTTCCTCCGCTGAACCCGCGGACCGGAGGGCTGGGGAGAATCGACCAGGGTCCCGACTTCGGAGTGGGGTGCCCTGGGAAGAAGGCGCACTACTTTACCTTGGCGTCTGGAAAAGAGCTGAGCATAGCGATCCACCGGCGGTCGGTCTACGTGTTACCCGAGTTCTCGGGCTCGGACCTGAGAAAACCACGAGGCGTAACCGACTCCAGCGGAGGTTGTTGTGGCATGGAGGCGTGGGTGTGTGTGGAGTCTCTTGAGCGAGAGAAGCGGTAAGGCTTGTCACCTGGAGTTTAATTACCTCTAACACCTGTGTCTTGTTATAGTGATCTGGAGAGAGACATTTAAGAGGCATGAAATGTCGAGAGGGAGAAGAGTGAGCAGCGTGAAACACGACAGCCAGAGAGTGGAGACCTGTGCCCTGTTGTGTACAAAGCGTAGCGGCGGTTACCGTCATATCTGTAAAAATACTGGGAATAAAAACACTAACCTTGAACCTGCCTCATTGTCTCCTGACTCTTCCAAACCCCAACCAAACCAGTCTACAGTTGTAAAACCTTGCGAGCGTGTTGGGTGTTGCCCAACCAGCGGCTCTACAGATGTCTGCTAGGGAGGTGCCCTTGGCCAGTGCCCACGAGGGCCTTAACACCCCTTGTTAAGTGAGCTGGGACCCGTAAGGGTAGGGAGCCGCAACCTGGGTGTGATAAGCCAGTGTGATGGGCGTCGAGCAACCCAGTGGAGAGCCTCTGTTTGGAGACAGCATTCCCTTTCTGCCGTCCCCAAAGCAGACAAAGAGCTGCTCAAGCGTCTGGTGCTCTGTGTGCAGTCAGGTAAGTGTCGAGGCGGCGCACTGGACACAGCAGCGAAAGGGCTGGGTCTGCCTCCTCCGGGGCAAGCTTGCAGGTTCACTACCTGATCTCGGAATGGTGTGGTAGGAACCTTGGGCACATAGCCCGGTCGTGATCTTAGGATCACAGGCGTATCTGCGGACCGAACTCCAGGCAAGTGTCAGCTGACAGAGAGCAGCTTGCAGGTCCCGACCCTCATAATGGAGGCTGGCCGATCAGCAGGGCCGTCTTAAGAGAGGGCCCTGAGTCCAACTGATTCGGCGGCTCGAAGGGGAGGTCTCTGGAGTCCTGCCAAGACTACCAAGAGATCCCAGGAGGAACTAGGCCTGGCAGGGAGGATTCAACCTCCGAGCCTCTCAGGAACCTGAGGATCAGGTAGGTGCTTACCCAAAGACTTGCCGTCTACAGGATCGTGGTGGTGGCGATGGCGGCAACATACACCTTGAGGGTGGGCGGGGACAGCCTCCTGTCCAGCCTCTCCTGTAGGAACAGAAGCACTGACCTAATCCGCGCATCTCTGCTGGTCTTGACTCGGGAAGAACACCAATCTGCGAACAAAGCGCCACTTTAGAGGCGTAAAGGTGCCTGGTAGAGGGGCTCTGGCTTGGTTGATGGTATTCTAGCGATTGCGCGGTAAGCCGGCTAGCTCTTCAGCGTCCGTCCAGGGACCAGGCGTGGAGGTTCCAGAGGTCTGGGGCGGGTGCCAGGCGTGCCCATCCCTGAGAGAGGAGGTCCTTTCTCAGGGGAGTAGCTCAGGGAGGAGCTGTGGTGAGAGCCTGAGTTCCGAGAACCAAGTCGAGTGGGCCAGTAGGGGGCCACCAGCGTGACTTGCTCCTCGTCCTCCTGACATTGCACAGCACCGGTGCAAGAAGGCTCACTGGGGAAATGCGTGCTTAGCGCGGCCCGAGGGGCCAGCTGTGTGCCAGCGCATCTGTCGAGGGAGCCTCTGTTAGGAGCGTGCCAGGCGGGCAGTGGGAGGTTTCCTGGGCGTGAACAGGTCTACCTGGGCCTTGCCAAAGCCGTTCCCAAATACAGCTGGACCGACTGGGGGTGAAGCCTCCACTCCCGCCCGGGCAGGCGTTGTCGTGATAAGCGCATCCACTCGACGTTGAGCTTGCCGGGGATGTGAGTAGCGCACTGAGCGACTTGAGTGGCTGCTGGCACCATAGGAGGAGGCGGTGGGCGAGTTGTGGCGTGTGGCGAGGCGTCGCGCCCGCCATGGCGATTATGTATGCCACCACCGTGGTGCTGTCCGATCTCCGCGAGGACATGTTTGTCCCGAACTAACGGGAGGAACTTCCTGAGAGCAAGAAGGGCGGTCAGCAACTCCAGGCAATTGATGTGCCAGCGCAGCGGGGCCCCTTTCCAATGGCCCGCTGCTGCGTGCCCGCTGTACATGGCACCCCACCCGGACCGGGGCGTCGGTTGTGACCAGAGCGCGTCGGGACACCTGCTGCAGGGGCACTCCTGCCCGTAAAAAGCAGAGGTCTGTCCAGGGTCGAGGTGTTTTGAGGCGAGGCGGTGGTGATCCTTACCCGATCGTGCCGTGGTGCCATGCTTGTCTTGGGACTCGAGTCTGGAGCCAGTGCTGGAGTGGTCTCATATGCATCAACCCCAGCGACGACCGCATGGAGGATGCCGTATGCCCCAGGAGCCTCTGGAAAAGTTTCAGAGGACCACTGTGCCTGGCTTGGAGAGGCGAGGCAGTCCAGCACCGACTGAGCACGCTTCGCTCGTGAGGCGTGCTGTCATTGAGACTGAGTCTAACTCCAACCCGAGAAAGAGATGCTCTGAACGGGTGAGCTTGCTCTTTTCCCAGTTGACCTGAAGCCCCAAGCGGCTGAGGTGCGGAGCACCTGGTCTCTGCTGGATGCCGGCTACTTGTAGCGGGGCAAGGGCAGCCCTCTGCGACCATCAGTGAAGGCAGAGGGACAGAGACAGGCGAAGGGAGGACTTTGTACTGAAAGCGCCTGGCCGTCGAGCAGCGAACCGTAAGAAGGGTGGGTGTGAGTGGCAGAATTGAGGCGATGGAAGTCAGCGTCCTTCAGGTCTACCGCTGCTGAACCAATCTAGATGCTGAGCGCCAGCCAGAATATTTCTCTGCGTGAGCATTTTGAGCAGGAGTTTTAACAAGGCCCGATTGAAAACTTCGCAGGTCCAGGATTGATTAAGTAAGCGCCGCCTTTCTTGGGTACAGTGAAGTAAGGGCTGTAGAAACCCTTCCTCATTTAGGTTGGAGGGGCCGGGCTCTACAGCGCCCTGGCTGAGCGGACAAGCTGAATTGCGTAACCGAGTTAGAATGGTCGGTGCAGCCAGCGTGATGCATTGGGGGCGAAAGCCACGCTTCCCAGCTCTGCGCTAAGGGCACCAAAGGGGCAGTATTTTGGGCGTACCGGCGGGGCCTGCGCCTGAGTAGGAACAGGTAATGCAGCGTCGGGCGGCCGTTGCGTCCGAGGCTGAGGTGCTGAGAATAGACTCAAAGCACTTACCTTGCTCAGCGCTCCGGCGAAGCGGGTTAAGTGACTGAGGAGGAGGTCTGATGCTGGCGTCCTCTGGACTTCGTCTGAACCGGCGGCGAGAGGACAGTCGTGGAGCGGAAGGCGGGATCGCCGCGTCCGATGTACGGGACTGTCATAATCTGAAAGCAGATTGCCGTGAAGCGGCATTTGTGAGCCAGGTGACCCAGAGGCAAAGGAAATAAGCTCTGTTAATGAGAATGTGGGTACCACAGCCCCGTCAGGGTGTGTGAAACATGAAAAAACAAAGGATTCTCTTCCGGCCCTCCACGGGGGCGGGCCAGTCTTACCACCTCGGAGCTAACATCTTGACTCTGGGTCGGCTGTCTCAGGAGCGGCTTAGGAGCCTTCCAGCGTCCTGGAGGGTTAAGTGAGACAGGGGGCATCGTGCGCCTCCTGGGGGTGCTTTCGGCAGCTGGGGCTGAGAGCTGGGCCGGGTTGAGTAGAGCAGGAGCTGGTTTCTTCGCAGGGGGGCGCCCTCGGTGAGCAGGCAGGGCAGGGCC
>NW_026265490.1:0-10414 GCF_025860055.1 Xyrauchen texanus | reverse complement strand
TATCAAGTCTCCTTGCCATCCTGATTGAAATAAATCAACCCAGAAGTCTCTCTGATTTTCTGGTGCAGAGATATAGTTATTGCTAAACTGTTGCTATGGTACTCTGTTTAGTTGCTAGGGAGTGGCTTGGCAGCTGCCAATCATGAAACTCCAAAGGCTGCTGTTCAGTATGAATGATATAAACTAACTCCCATGCCTCTGTGACATTCAGAATGGAAGATATCCCTCTATGGATTTTGGTTGCTAAGGTGCTCGACAATGGTTGCTAGGGAGGGGCTAGGAAGTGTTGAGGTGATTCATGATTGGCTGTTTGTTGTCCCGAGTAAAACGAGACCACCCTTGTGTTTCTATGACACTTCTATCCGGAGATATCCCTTTGATGTCTTTCATTAGAAGTCTATAGGACTTGTTGCTAAGGTGCCTTAAATTGTTGCTAGGGCATGGCTTGATAGCTTCACAATGATCGCGAGACACTGATTGGTCGTCTGAGTGAAATGAGCCCGCCCCCTTGTCTCTATGACACTGTGATCCAGAGCTATGTTCAATACAATATCCCTATGCAATGTCATTTCATGGGCCGTCCTACACCATTGTAAGTCAATGGGGCAACTTTGGGCAGCTCCTGCCCCCCAGGGGTGCAACTTTTACCCCATATTGAGGTATGCTCTTACAGAGCCTGCCAGCCTCTTCAAATGTAGCAAATCACACGTTTCTGGGAAATTCTCGCTCGGAGCTGTGACTCGTCAAAGTTTGTCGCAATGTTAAGTCTATGGGATTTTTTCGGCCGCTTTTTTGCCCCTGGGGCAAATATCATTACACCGATAAGCTTATAAAAGTCATTCCACACCTCTCCTCAATAGGCCGCATAATTTGACGCCTCACTCAGGGGTGTGTGACAAAAGCTGCGGGACAAGTTACGCGCCGAACTTTTGTGTGGAAGAATAATAATAATAACTAGATAGGTACATTTCCTGAAGAAAATGTGAGTGGTGCTTGCCGTGGCAAAACTCGTCAAACAGCATGTTGTAACTGGAAAAGAACAAAAATTATGGTCATAAATAAATCAACCCAGAAGTCTGTACGATTTTCTGGTGCAGAAATATGTGATTTGTTACTCGGTTGCTAGGGTAAGCCCGTGTGGTTGCTATGCAGTTACCAAGGTAATACAATACATGGCTCCTTTCCATCCTGAGTGAAATAAGTAAACCCGGAAGTCTGTAGTGTGTTCTGGTGCAGAGATATGTGATATGTTGCTCGGTTGCTAGGGTAACTCCATCTGGTTGCTAGGCAGTTACCATAGTGATACTAATCAAGTCTCCTGGCCATCCTGATTAAAATAAATCAACCCGGAAGTCTCTATGTTTTTGTGATGCAGAGATATGTGATTTTTTACTCGGTTGCTAGGGTAACCCCATCTGGTTGCTAGGCAGATACCATAGTGATACTAATCAAGTGTCCTTGCCATCCTTATTGAAATAAGTCAACCCGGAAGTCTCTACGTTTTCTGATGCAGAGATATGTGATTTGTTACTCGGTTGCTAGGGTAAGCCCATCTGGTTGCTAGGCAGTTACCATAGTGATACTAATGAAGTCTCCTTGCCATCCTGATTGAAATAAGTCAACCCGGAAGTCTCTATGTTTTTGTGATGCAGAGATATGTGATTTTTTACTCGGTTGCTAGGGTAACCCAATCTGGTTGCTAGGCAGATACCATAGTGATACTAATCAAGTGTCCTTGCCATCCTTATTGAAATAAGTCAACCCGGAAGTCTCTACGTTTTTCTGATGCAGAGATATGTTATTTGTTACTCGGTTGCTAGGGTAAGCCCATCTGGTTGCTAGGCAGTTACCATAGTGATACTAATGAAGTGTCCTTGCCATCCTGATTGAAGTAAGTCAACCCGGAAGTCTCTATCTTTTTGTGATGCAGAGATATGTGATTTGTTACTCGGTTGCTAGGGTAAGCCCATCTGGTTGCTAGGCAGTTACCATAGTGATACTAATGAAGTGTCCTTGCCATCCTGATTGAAATAAGTCAACCCGGAAGTCTCTACGTTTTTCTGATGCAGAGATATGTGATTTGTTACTCGGTTGCTAGGGTAACCCCATCTGGTTGCTAGGCAGTTAACATAGTGATACTTATCAAGTCTCCTTGCCATCCTGATTGAAATAAAGCAACCCAGAAGTCTCTCTGATTTTCTGGTGCAGAGATATAGTTACTGCTAAACGGTTGCTAGGGTACTCTGTGTAGTTGCTAGGGAGTGGCTTGGCAGCTGCCAATCATGAATATCCAAAGGCTGCTTGTCAGTATGAATGATATAAACCAACTCCCATGCCTCTGTGACATTCAGAATGGAAGATATCCCTCTATGGATTTTGGTTGTTAAGGTGCTCGACAATGGTTGCTAGGGAGGGGCTAGGAAGTGTTGAAGTGATGCATGATTGGCTGTTTGCTGTCCCGAGTCAAACGAGACCACCCTTGTGTTTCTATGACACTTCTATCCGGAGATATCCCTTTGATCTTTTTCAATAGAAGTCTATGGGACTTGTTGCTAAGGTGCTCTTAATGGTTGCTAGGGCGTGGCTTGATAGCTTCACAATGATCCAGAGAGACTGATTGGTTGTCTGAGTAAAATGAGCCCACCCCTCGTCTCTATGACTCTGTGATCCAGAGCTATGTTCAATACAAATCCCTATGCCTTTTCATTTCATGGGCCGTCCTACACCATTATAAGTCAATTGGGGCCATTTTTGGGCAGCTCCTGCCCCCAGGGGTGCAACTTTTACCCCATATTGAGGTATGCTCTTACAGAGCCTGCCAGCCTCTTCAAATGTGGCAAATCACACGTTTCTACTGAAATCCTCGCTTGGAGCTGTGACGCGTCAAAGTTTGTCTCAATGTTAAGTCTATGGGATTTTTCGGCGCTTTTTTGCCCCTGGGGCAAATACCGTACCCCGATCGCTTATAAAAGTCATAGCACACGTGTCCTCAATAGGCCGTTCGATTTGATACCTCATTCGTGGGTCTACGCCAAACGGTGCGGGACGAGTTAGGTGCCGAAGTTTTGTTAAGAGATATAATAAAAATAACTAGATAGGTACATTTCCTGAAGAAAATGTGAGTGGTGCTTGCCGTGGCAAAACTCGTCAAACAGCATGTTGTAACTGGAAAAGAACAAAAATGATGTTCATAAATAAATCAACCCAGAAGTCTGTACGATTTTCTGGTGCAGAAATATGTGATTTGTTACTCGGTTGCTAGGGAAAGCCCATGTGGTTGCTATGCAGTTACCAAGGTAATACAATACATGGCTCCTTTCCATCCTGAGTGAAATAAGTCAACCCGGAAGTCTGTAGTGTTTTCTGGTGCAGAGATATGTGATTTGTTACTCGGTTGCTAGGGTAACCCCATCTGGTTGCTAGGCAGTTAGCATAGTGATACTAATCAAGTGTCCTTGCCATCCTGATTGAAATAAGTCAACCCGGAAGTCTCAACGTTTTTCTGATGCAGAGATATGTGATTTGTTACTCGGTTGCTAGGGTAACCCCATCTGGTTGCTAGGCAGTTACCATAGTGATATTAATGAAGTGTCCTTGCCATCCTGATTGAAATAAGTCAACCCAGAAGTATCTACGTTTTTCTGATGCAGAGATATGTGATTTGTTACTCGGTTGCTAGGGTAACCCCATGTGGTTGCTAGGCAGTTACCATATTGATACTAATGAAGTGTCCTTGCCATCCTGGTTGAAATAAATCAACCTGGAAGTCTGTACTCTTTTCTGGTGCCGAGATATGTGATTTGTTTCTCGGTTGCTAGGGTAACCCCATCTGGTTGCTAGGCAGTTACCATAGTGATAGTAATGAAGTGTCCTTGCCATCCTGAGTGAAATAAATCAACCCGGAAGTCAGTACTATTTTGTGGTGCAGAGATATGTGATTTGTTACTCGGTTGCTAGGGTAACCCCATCTGGTTGCTAGGCAGTAATCATAGTGATACTAATCAAGTGTCCTTGCCATCCTGATTGAAATAAGTCAACCCGGAAGTCTCTACGTTTTTCTGATGCAGAGATATGTGATTTGTTACTCGGTTGCTAGGGTAAGCTCATGTGGTTGCTAGGCAGTTACCATAGTGATACTAATGAAGTGTCCTTGCCATCCTGATTGAAATAAGTCAACCCGGAAGTCTCTACGTTTTTCTGATGCAGAGATATGTGATTTGTTACTCGGTTGCTAGGGTAACCCCATCTGGTTGCTAGGCAGTTAACATAGTGATACTTATCAAGTGTCCTTGCCATCCTGATTGAAATAAGTCAACCCGGAAGTCTCTATGTTTTTGTGATGCAGATAAATGTGATTTGTTACTCGGTTGCTAGGGTAAGCCCATCTGGTTGCTAGGCAGATACCATAGTGATACTAATCAAGTGTCCTTGCCATCCTGATTGAAATAAGTCAACCCGGAAGTCTCTACGTTTTTCTGATGCAGAGATATGTGATTTGTTACTCGGTTGCTAGGGTAACCCCATCTGGTTGCTAGGCAGTTAACATAGTGATACTTATCAAGTCTCCTTGCCATCCTGATTGAAATAAATCAACCCAGAAGTCTCTCTGATTTTCTGGTGCAGAGATATAGTTACTGCTAAACGGTTGCTAGGGTACTCTGTGTAGTTGCTAGGGAGTGGCTTGGCAGCTGCCAATCATGAATCTCCAAAGGCTGCTTGTCAGTATGAATGATATAAACCAACTCCCATGTCTCTGTGACATTCAGAATGGAAGATATCCCTCTATGGATTTTGGTTGTTAAGGTGCTAGACAATGGTTGCTAGGGAGGGGCTAGGAAGTGTTGAAGTGATGCATGATTGGCTGTTTGCTGTCCCGAGTCAAACGAGACCACCCTTGTGTTTCTATGACACTTCTATCCGGAGATATCCCTTTGATCTTTTTCAATAGAAGTCTATGGGACTTGTTGCTAAGGTGCTCTTAATGGTTGCTAGGGCGTGGCTTGATAGCTTCACAATGATCCAGAGAGACTGATTGGTTGTCTGAGTAAAATGAGCCCACCCCCTCGTCTCTATGACACTGTGATCCAGAGCTATGTTCAATGCAAATCCCTATGCCTTTTCATTTCATGGGCCGTCCTACACCATTATAAGTCAATTGGGGCATTTTTGGGCAGCTCCTGCCCCCCAGGGCTGCAACTTTTACCCCATATTGAGGTATGCTCTTACAGAGCCTGCCAGCCTCTTCAAATGTGGCAAATCACACGTTTCTACGAAATCCTCGCTTGGAGCTGTGACGCGTCAAAGTTTGTCTCAATGTTAAGTCTATGGGATTTTTTGGCCGCTTTTTTGCCCCTGGGGCAAATACCGTACCCCCGATCGCTTATAAAAGTCATAGCACACGTGTCCTCAATAGGCCGTTCGATTTGATACCTCATTCGTGGGTCTACGCCAAACGGTGCGGGACGAGTTAGGTGCCGAAGTTTTGTTAAGAGATATAAAAATAAAAATAAAAATAAAAAGTATAACTAGATGGGTACATTTCCTGAAGAAAATGTGAGTGGTGCTTGCCGTGGCAAAACTCGTCAAACAGCATGTTGTAACTGGAAAAGAAAAAAAATTATGGTCATAAATAAATCAGCCCAGAAGTCTGTACGATTTTCTGGTGCAGAAATATGTGATTTTTTACTCGGTTGCTAGGGTAAGCCCATGTGGTTGCTATGCAGTTACCAAGGTAATACAATACATGGCTCCTTTCCATCCTGAGTGAAATAAGTCAACCCGGAAGTCTGTAGTGTTTTCTGGTGCAGAGATATGTGATTTGTTACTCGGTTGCTAGGGTAACCCCATCTGGTTGCTAGGCAGTTACCATATTGATACTAATGAAGTGTCCTTGCCATCCTGGTTGAAATAAATCAACCCAGAAGTCTGTACTGTTTTCTGGTGCCGAGATATGTGATTTGTTTCTCGGTTGCTAGGGTAACCCCATCTGGTTGCTAGGCAGTTACCATAGTGATAGTAATCAAGTGTCCTTGCGATCCTGAGTGAAATAAATCAACCCGGAAGTCTGTACTCTTTTCTGGTGCCGAGATATGTGATTTGTTTCTCGGTTGCTAGGGTAACCCCATCTGGTTGCTAGGCAGTTACCATAGTGATAGTAATCAAGTGTCCTTGCGATCCTGAGTGAAATAAATCAACCCGGAAGTCAGTACTATTTTGTGGTGCAGAGATATGTGATTTGTTACTCGGTTGCTAGGGTAACCCCATCTGGTTGCTAGGCAGTTACCATAGTGATAGTAATCAAGTGTCCTTGCGATGCTGAGTGAAATAAATCAACCCGGAAGTCTGTACTCTTTTCTGGTGCCGAGATATGTGATTTGTTTCTCGGTTGCTAGGGTAACCCCATCTGGTTGCTAGGCAGTTACCATAGTGATAGTAATGAAGTGTCCTTGCCATCCTGATTGAAATAAATCAACCCGGAAGTCTGTACTCTTTTCTGGTGCCGAGATATGTGATTTGTTTCTCGGTTGCTAGGGTAACCCCATCTGGTTGCTAGGCAGTTAACATAGTGATACTAATCAAGTGTCCTTGCCATCCTGATTGAAATAAGTCAACCCGGAAGTCTCTATGTTTTTGTGATGCAGAGATATGTGATTTGTTACTCGGTTGCTAGGGTAAGCCCATCTGGTTGCTAGGCAGTTACCATAGTGATACTAATGAAGTGTCCTTGCCATCCTGATTGAAATAAGTCAACCCGGAAGTCTCTACGTTTTTCTGATGCAGAGATATGTGATTTGTTACTCGGTTGCTAGGGTAACCCCATCTGGTTGCTAGGCAGTTACCATAGTGATACTAATCAAGTCTCCTTGCCATCCTGATTGAAATAAATCAACCCAGAAGTCTCTCTGATTTTCTGGTGCAGAGATATAGTTACTGCTAAACGGTTGCTAGGGTACTCTGTTTAGTTGCTAGGGAGTGGCTTGGCAGCTGCCAATCATGAATCTCCAAAGGCTGCTTGTCAGTATGAATGATATAAACCAACTCCCATGCCTCTGTGACATTCAGAATGGAAGATATCCCTCTATGGATTTTGGTTGTTAAGGTGCTCGACAATGGTTGCTAGGGAGGGGCTAGGAAGTGTTGATTTGATGCATGATTGGCTGTTTGCTGTCCCGAGTCAAACGAGACCACCCTTGTGTTTCTATGACACTTCTATCCGGAGATATCCCTTTGATCTGTTTCAATAGAAGTCTATGGGACTTGTTGCTAAGGTGCTCTTAATGGTTGCTAGGGCGTGGCTTGATAGCTTCACAATGATCCTGAGAGACTGATTGGTCGTCTGAGTAAAATGAGCCCACCCCCTGGTCTCTATGACACTGTGATCCAGAGCTATGTTCAATACAAATCCCTATGCCTTTTCATTTCATGGGCCGTCCTACACCATTATAAGTCAATTGGGGCATTTTTGGGCAGCTCCTGCCCCCAGGGGTGCAACTTTTACCCCATATTGAGGTATGCTCTTACAGAGCCTGCCAGCCTCTTCAAATGTGGCAAATCACACGTTTCTGTGAAATCCTCGCTTGGAGCTGTGACGCCTCAAAGTTTGTCACAATGTTAAGTCTATGGGATTTTTCGGCCGCTTTTTTGCCCCTGGGGCAAATACCGTACCCCGATCGCTTATAAAAGTCATAGCACACGTGTCCTCAATAGGCCGTTCGATTTGACACCTCATTTGTGGGTCTACGCCAAACGGTGCGGGACGAGTTAGGTGCCGAAGTTTTGTACGGAGATAGAATAATAATAAAAAGAAGAAAAATAAAAATAAGTATGTGAGATTACAATAGTGATGCTTTGCAAGCACCACTAACTAGATAGGTACATTTCCTGAAGAAAATGTGAGTGGTGCTTGCCGTGGCAAAACTCGTGAAATAGCATGCTTGAAAAGAACAAAAATTATGGTCATAAATAAATCAACCCAGAAGTCTCTACGTTTTTCTGATGCAGAGATATGTGATTTGTTACTCGGTTGCTAGGGTAAACCCATCTGGTTGCTAGGCAGTTACCATAGTGATAGTAATGAAGTCTCCTTGCCATCCTTATTGAAATAAGTCAACCCGGAAGTCTGTACTATTTTCTGGTGCAGAGATATGTGATTTGTTACTCGGTTGCTAGGGTAACCCCATGTGGTTGCTAGGCAGTTACCATAGTGATACTTATCAAGTCTCCTTGCTATCCAGAGTAAAATCAGTCAACCAGGAAGTCTCTACGATGTTCTGATCCAGAGATATGTGATTTGTTATTTGGTTGCTAGGGTAACCCCTCCTTGTTGCTAGGAAGTTACCATAGTGATACTTATGAAGTGTCCTTGCCATCCTGAGTGAAATAAACCAACCCAGAAGTCTCTACGTTTTTCTGATGCAGAGATATGTGATTTGTTAATTGGTTGCTAGGGTAACCCCATCTGGTTGCTAGGCAGTTACCATATTGATACTAATGAAGTGTCCTTGCCATCCTGGTTGAAATAAATCAACCCGGAAGTCTGTACTCTTTTCTGGTGCCGAGATCTGTGATTTGTTTCTCGGTTGCTAGGGTAACCCCATCTGGTTGCTAGGCAGTTACCATAGTGATAGTAATCAAGTGTCCTTGCGATCCTGAGTGAAATAAATCAACCCGGAAGTCAGTACTATTTTCTGGTGCAGAGATATGTGATTTGTTACTCGGTTGCTAGGGTAACCCCATCTGGTTGCTAGGCAGTTACCATAGTGATAGTAATCAAGTGTCCTTGCCATCCTGATTGAAATAAGTCAACCCAGAAGTATGTACGTTTTTCTGATGCAGAGATATGTGATTTGTTACTCGGTTGCTAGGGTAACCCCATGTGGTTGCTAGGCAGTTACCATATTGATACTAATGAAGTGTCCTTGCCATCCTGGTTGAAATAAATCAACCTGGAAGTCTGTACTCTTTTCTGGTGCCGAGATATGTGATGTGTTTCTCGGTTGCTAGGGTAACCCCATCTGGTTGCTAGGCAGTTACCATAGTGATAGTAATCAAGTGTCCTTGCCATCCTGAGTGAAATAAATCAACCCGGAAGTCAGTACTATTTTGTGGTGCAGAGATATGTGATTTGTTACTCGGTTGCTAGGGTAACCCCATCTGGTTGCTAGGCAGTAATCATAGTGATAGTAATCAAGTGTCCTTGCCATCCTGATTGAAATAAGTCAACCCGGAAGTCTCTACGTTTTTCTGATGCAGAGATATGTGATTTGTTATTTGGTTGCTAGGGTAACCCCATCTGGTTGCTAGGCAGTTACCATAGTGATAGTAATCAAGTGTCCTTGCCATCCTGATTGAAATAAGTCAACCCAGAAGTATCTACGTTTTTCTGATGCAGAGATATGTGATTTGTTACTCGGTTGCTAGGGTAACCCCATGTGGTTGCTAGGCAGTTACCATATTGATACTAATGAAGTGTCCTTGCCATCCTGGTTGAAATAAATCAACCTGGAAGTCTGTACTCTTTTCTGGTGCCGAGATATGTGATGTGTTTCTCGGTTGCTAGGGTAACCCCATCTGGTTGCTAGGCAGTTACCATAGTGATAGTAATCAAGTGTCCTTGCCATCCTGAGTGAAATAAATCAACCCGGAAGTCAGTACTATTTTCTGGTGCAGAGATATGTGATTTGTTACTCGGTTGCTAGGGTAACCCCATGTGGTTGCTAGGCAGTAATCATAGTGATAGTAATCAAGTGTCCTTGCCATCCTGATTGAAATAAGTCAACCCGGAAGTCTCTACGTTTTTCTGATGCAGAGATATGTGATTTGTTACTCGGTTGCTAGGGTAACCCCATCTGGTTGCTAGGCAGTTACCATAGTGATAGTAATGAAGTGTCCTTGCCATCCTGAGTGAAATAAATCAACCCGGAAGTCAGTACTATTTTCTGGTGCAGAGATATGTGATTTGTTACTCGGTTGCTAGGGTAACCCCATCTGGTTGCTAGGCAGTAATCATAGTGATAGTAATCAAGTGTCCTTGCCATCCTGATTGAAATAAGTCAACCCGGAAGTCTCTACGTTTTTCTGATGCAGAGATATGTGATTTGTTACTCGGTTGCTAGGGTAACCCCATCTGGTTGCTAGGCAGTTACCTTAGTGATACTAATGAAGTGTCCTTGCCATCCTGATTGAAATAAATCAACCCAGAAGTTTCTCTGATTTTCTGGTGCAGAGATATAGTTACTGCTAAAGGGTTGCTAGGGTACTCTGTTTAGTTGCTAGGGAGTGGCTTGGCAGCTGCCAATCATTAATCTCCAACGGCTGCTTGTCAGTATGAATGATATAAACCAACTCCCATGCCTCTGTGACATTCAGAATGGAAGATATCCTCTATGGATTTTGGTTGCTAAGGTGCTCGACA
>NW_026265489.1:0-5000 GCF_025860055.1 Xyrauchen texanus | reverse complement strand
CAAAAGGTGAAAAAGAAAATAAACTGAACAGGAAGCTTCAGACACTTCAGATTGAGTAAAGTGTGAAAATAACAAACAGAAATGAAACTAACTGCTCAAACTGTGTGACCGTACGTCCTCTGTTTTAGACCGGTCAGGATTTCCAAATGATGTATAAATGTGTGTGATTTGTGTTTCTTCATATTGACGTGCAGTTTGGACTCTCATACATTCGGTGTATTTGATCCTCTGCAGCAGTTTGGTGTTCACGTGTTCTTACGGGATTATTCGGACAGAGAGCGACACACTAAGTGTGATTGACTGCAGACTCGTTAGACTGATATCTCATCTGTCACGTCATCAAACACCGTTCAACACCGTCTCAATCGTGACGACAGCCTCGTTTCACGGCCTTCTTTAACATATTCTGGAGGATGCATCGGGTGTATCATTAGTGGAATTCAAACCACCAAATTATTTTAAAAATACTCAGAAAATGAGTCACGTGACTGTGGAGACAGAAACATTTAGTGATAATGCTTACTTTTTTCTTTTAATTTTATATACATTTACTATTATTTATTTATTGAAGATTTACACATTTCACATTTATATAAAAAAATATGATGCATTTTAAATTTAAATGTTGTCATGTTCATTGGTGTCTTTTGTCTTCGTGCTCTTATTTTGAAGTTCAGTTTAGTCCTTGTTTCCTGTTTCCTGTTTGGTTTCTGTCATGTTCATTGGTTTCGTTTGTTGTTGTGCTCTTATGTTGAAGTTTAGTTTAGCCCCTGTTTCCTGGTTCCTGTTTCCTGTTTGGTTTTTTGTAGTCCTTTGTAGTTTGTTATTATGATTGGTGTTCCCTTGATTATTTCTTCCAGGTGTCCCTCATTCCCTTGTTAATTTGCCTTTGGTTTCTGTTAATCACCTTTGTTATCTTGTTTGAGTTCTGTTCTTTCATTGGCCCCTTTTCCCATGTTTGTGTATTTAAACCCTGGTTTTTTGTTCAGTCCTTGTTGATCGTCGTTTGATGTTAGCCTGGTGTGTGCTTCTCTCCCCAGTTCCCTGTTTGTGTCTACCGTGGTTTCCTTAACTAGTTTATGTTTCTTTTCCCCATCGTGGGTTGTTACTTTGTGTTTCTTGACTAAATAAAGTTCAAACTGCGTTTGGATCCGCATCTCTTCGTCAGCCTCGTTACTCAAGCATAACAAATGTAATGTATTAAACACAATATAGTCACACTAGTTAAAGACAGTTTGTGGTTTGAAATTCAGACTTTGATTTTCAGTTCCACATTATAAACACACAGTCTGAATTCATGCAGCTGTTCTTTAGATAAAAACTAATATCTGAAAGTTCCACATTTATTTATCGTGTGTTTCAAGAATGTGACCTCTCAAAGACTATAACACTGATTTATGATTAAGAGACGAAAACTGATCTGTGAACAGTCACGAATCATCAAGATCTGTTTGAGCTACAGTGACCTGTGAAGATGTTCAGTTTTTAGATTTATAAGATGATTTATTATTATTAAACTCAAAGGATTGTGGGTAGAGCAGTAAGACACATTCAAACATGACTAAATGTGCAAGTTTGCAGAAATCAGACTGATCAAGATAAGAATGTTTCAGTCTCCTTTCAGTTCAACTTTAGAAGCAGTTTGTCATCAAATTTAATTCAGTCTTCAATAATTTAATTGCAGAACAGAGGAAGAATAAAATGCAACATTATTTACATGTCTATGACAGCACAGAGCGGGTTTATGGCCAATCAAAGTCTGAATTTAAACTGCAAACTATCTTTATCACGGTGCTGATGATGATACTGTGAAGAGCTGATGATGAAGAGCTGATGATGATACTATGAAGAGCTGATGATGATACTGTGAAGAGCTGATGATTAAGAGCTGATGATGAAGAGCTGATGATGATACTATGAAGAGCTGATGATGATACTGTGAAGAGCTGATGATTAAGAGCTGATGATGATACTGTGAAGAGCTGATGATGAAGAGCTGATGATGATACTGTGAAGAGCTGATGATTAAGAGCTGATGATGATACTGTGAAGAGCTGATGATTAAGAGCTGATGATGATACTGTGAAGAGCTGATGATTAAGAGCTGATGATGATAATGTGAAGAGCTGTTGATGAAGAGCTGATGATGATACTGTGAAGAGCTGATGATTAAGAGCTGATGATGATACTGTGAAGAGCTGATGATGAAGAGCTGATGATGATACTATGAAGAGCTGATGATGATACTGTGAAGAGCTGATGATGAAGAGCTGATGATGATACTATGAAGAGCTGATGATGATACTGTGAAGAGCTGATGATTAAGAGCTGATGATGATACTATGAAGAGCTGATGATGATACTGTGAAGAGCTGATGATGAAGACCTGATGATGATACTATGAAGAGCTGATGATGATACTGTGAAGAGCTGATGATGATACTGTGAAGAGCTGATGATGATATTGTGAAGAACTGATGATGAAGTGCTGATAATGATACTGTGAAGAGCTGATGATGATACTGTGAAGAGCTGATGATGATACTGTGAAGAACTGATGATGAAGAGCTGATAATGATACTGTGAAGAGCTGATGATGATACTGTGAAGAGCTGATGATGATATTGTGAAGAAATGATGATGAAGAGCTGATGATGATACTGTGAAGAGCTGATGATGATATTGTGAAGAACTGATGATGAAGAGCTGATAATGATACCGTGAAGAGCTGATGATGATACTGTGAAGAGCTGATGATGATACTGTGAAGAGCTGATGATGATATTGTGAAGAACTGATGATGAAGAGCTGATGATGATACTGTGAAGAGCTGATGATGATACTGTGAAGAACTGATGATGAAGAGCTGATGATGATACTGTGAAGAACTGATGATGAAGAGCTGATAATGATACTGTGAAGAGCTGATGATGATACTGTGAAGAGCTGATGATGATACTGTGAAGAACTGATAATGATGATACTGTGAAGAACTGATGATGAAGAGCTGATGATGATACTGTGAAGAGTTGATGAAGATACTGTGAAGAACTGATGATTATACTGTGAAGAACTGATGATGATACTGTGAAGAGCTGATGATGATACTGTGAAGAGCTGATGATGAAGAGCTGATGATGTAGAGCTGATGATGATAATGTGAAGAGCTGATGATACTGTGAAGAGCTGATGATGATACTGTGAAGAACTGATGATGATACTGTGAAGAGCTGATGATGAAGAGCTGATGATGATACTGTGAAGAGCTGATGATGAAGAGCTGATGATGATACTGTGAAGAGCTGATGATGAAGAGCTGATGATGATACTATGAAGAGCTGATGATGATACTGTGAAGAGCTGATGATGAAGACCTGATGATGATACTATGAAGAGCTGATGATGATACTGTGAAGAGCTGATAATGATGATACTGTGAAGAACTGATGATGAAGAGCTGATGATGATACTGTGAAGAGCTGATGATGATACTGTGAAGAGCTGATGATGATACTGTGAAGAGCTGATGATGATACTGTGAAGAACTGATGATGATACTGTGAAGAACTGATGATGATACTGTGAAGAGCTGATGATGATACTGTAAAGAGCTGATGATGAAGAGCTGATGATGCAGAGCTGATGATGATAATGTGAAGAGCTGATGATGATACTGTGAAGAGCTGATGATGATACTGTGAAGAACTGATGATGATACTGTGAAGAGCTGATGATGATACTGTGAAGAGCTGATGATGATACTGTGAAGAGCTGCTGATGATACTGTGAAGAGCTGCTGATGATACTGTGAAGAGCTGATGATGATACTGTGAAGAGCTGATGATGATAATGTGAAGAGCTGCTGATGAAGAGCTGATGATGATAATGTGAAGAGCTGATGATGAAGAGCTGATGATGATACTGTGAAGAGCTGATGATGATACTGTGAAGAGCTGATGATTATAATGTGAAGAGCTGATGACGATACTGTGAAGAGCTGATGATGAAGAGCTGATGATGAAGAGCTGATGACGATACTGTGAAGAGCTGATGACGATACTGTGAAGAGCTGATGACGATACTGTGAAGAGCTGATGATGATGATAATGTGAAAAGCTGATGATGAAGAGCTGATGATGATGATACTGTGAAGAGCTGATGATGATAATATGAAGAACTGATGATGATACTGTGAAGATCTGATGATGATGATGATACTGTGAAGAGCTGATGAAGATGATAATGTGAAGAGCTGATGAAGATACTGAGAAGGGCTGATGATGATACTATGAAGAGCTGATGAAGATGATACTGTGAAGAGCTGATGAAGATGATAATGTGAAGAGCTGATGAAGATGATACTGTGAAGAGCTGATGACAAAGAGCTGATGATGATACTGTGAAGATCTGATGATGATGATACTGTGAAGAGCTGATGATGAAGACCTGATGATGATACTATGAAGAGCTGATGATGATACTGTGAAGAGCTGATGATGAAGACCTGATGATGATACTATGAAGAGCTGATGATGATACTGTGAAGAGCTGATGATGATACTGTGAAGAGCTGATAATGATGATACTGTGAAGAACTGATGATGAAGAGCTGATGATGATACTGTGAAGAGCTGATGATGATACTGTGAAGAGCTGATGATTATAATGTGAAGAGCTGATGACGATACTGTGAAGAGCTGATGATGAAGAGCTGATGATGAAGAGCTGATGACGATACTGTGAAGAGCTGATGACGATACTGTGAAGAGCTGATGACGATACTGTGAAGAGCTGATGATGATGATAATGTGAAAAGCTGATGATGAAGAGCTGATGATGATAATATGAAGAGCTGATGATGATACTGTGAAGATCTGATGATGATGATGATACTGTGAAGAGCTGATGAAGATGATAATGTGAAGAGCTGATGAAGATACTGAGAAGGGCTGATGATGATACTATGAAGAGCTGATGAAGATGATACTGTGAAGAGCTGA
>NW_026265488.1:0-10479 GCF_025860055.1 Xyrauchen texanus | reverse complement strand
CAGGCCAACAGGAACACACAAACCAAGAATGGACCACATTCAGCCAATAGGGGCGCTACAGGAAATGCAAAAATTCTCATTTTCCAGACAAAAATTCTCTAATTTGGTACATTGATACTACAGGCCAACAGGAACCCACAAACCAAGAATGGCCCACATTCAGCCCTTTAGGGGCGCTACAGACCATGCCCAAAAGTCTCATTTTCTGTTCAAAAATGTTCTAAATTGCTACTTTGATACTACAGGCCAACAGGAACCCACAAATCAAGAATGGCCCACATTCACCCTTAGGGGCGCTACAGACCACGCCCAAATGTCCCATTTTCAAACTGATGGCATTTTCACCCAATTTGTCAAATTCGTCTGAAACTTAATGTACATTCCTCATTTCTCATTGGAAACAATAAAGCCTCAAGGATCCATAATGTCCGGTATGATGAATTTTCCTGTACACTGAAAATTTTTAGTTTAGGATTCAGACAGAAGTACGTGTTTTTTGGATTCATCCATTGAGAGGGTTTAACCCCAACCCTCTACTGATCAGTTTTAAATGATTTGCCATTTTGAGGAGGAATCCGCATTGCTGCTTGCAGCTATATTTATTATTATTATTCTTCTCCTTGAGCCCAAATAGCTCAAAAAGTCACTGGTCAAAACTTTTCTAAATTGGCACATTGATAGTCCATGCCAACGGGTACCCCCAAACCAAGAATGGTCAACATTCGCCCATAGGTGGCGCTACAGGCCACGCCCAAAAAAAATATTTTCAAAGTGATACCATTTCCACGCCATTTGTCCAAATCTTCTGAAACTTGGTGTACATGCCTCATTTCTCATGGGGAACAAAAAAGCCTCAAGAACCCATAACTTCCGCCATGATGGATTTTCCCGTACGGTGAAAATTTGCTAAAACCTACAAAACTCTTCTTCTCCTGAACCGTAGCTCCAATTGACTTGAAATTTGGTACACATGTGTAGAATTGAAGTCTTTGAAAACGTTACTTAGGAAAAATGAATACGATACAAAATGGCTGAAAGGGGCGTGTTTATGTAAATGTCCAAATTTTAACAATATATACGTGTCAATAAATCAAATGTAATTTTGACTGATGGTTTTTCAAACCTAACATGCTTCAAGATGACATCACTCTGAAGTACTGCATGCAAAGAATGGCCAACATTCGCCCTTAGGGGCGCTTACAGGCCATGCCGAAATTCCCATTTTCTGGTCTAAAATGTTCTAATTTGGTACAATGGTACTACAGGCCAACAGGAACCCACAAACCAAGAATGGCCGACATTCGCCACTAGGGGGCTTAAAGGCCACGCCAAAATTCCCGCTTTCTGGTCAAAAATGTTCTAATTTGGTACATTCATACTACATGCCAACAGGAACCCACAAACCAAGAATGGCCAACATTCAGCCCCTAGGGGCTTACAGGCCACTCCAAAATTCCCATTTTCTGGTCAAACATTTTCTAATTTGGTACATTGATTCCATAGGCCAACAGGAACCCACTAAACCAAGAATGGCTCCACATTCGCCTCTAGGGGGCTTACAGGCCACTCCAAAATTCCCATTTTCTGGTCAAATATTTTCTAATTTTGTACATTGATACTACAGGCCAACAGGAACCCACAAACCAAGAATGGCCCACATTCGACCATAGGTGGCGCTTACAGGCCACACCCCAAAAAAATATTTTCAAAGTGATACCATTTCCACGCCATTTGTCCAATTCTTCTGAAACTTGGTGTACATGCCTCATTTCTCATTGGGAACAAAAAGCCTCAAGGATCCATAAGGTCCGGTATGGATTTTCCTGTACATTGAAAATGTTTCGTTTAGGATTCAGACAAAGACATGTTTTTTGAATTCCTTAATTGGGAGGGTTTATCCCCAACCATCTACTGATCAATTTTAAATGATTTGCCATTTTGAGGAGGAATCCGCATTGCTGCTTGCAGCTATATTTATTATTATTATTATTATTATTCTTCTCCTTGAGCCCAAATAGCTCAAAAAGTCACTGGTCAAAACTTTTCTAAATTGGCACATTGATAGTCCATGCCAACGGGTACCCCAAACCAAGAATGGTCAACATTCGCCCATAGGTGGCGCTACAGGCCACGCCCAAAAAAAATATTTTCAAAGTGATACCATTTCCACGCCATTTGTCCAAATCTTCTGAAACTTGGTGTACATGCCTCATTTCTCATGGGGAACAAAAAGCCTCAAGAACCCATAACTTCCGCCATGATGGATTTTCCCAGTACGGTGAAAATTTGCGTAAAACCTACAAAACTCTTCTTCTCCTGAACCGTAGCTCCAATTGACTTGAAATTTGGTACACATGTGTAGAATTGAAGTCTTTGAAAACGTTACTTAGGAAAAATGAATACTGATACAAAATGGCTGAAAGGGGCGTGTTTATGTAAATGTCCAAATTTTAACAATATATACGTGTCAATAAATCAAATGTAATTTTGACTGATGGTTTTTCAAACCTAACATGCTTCAAGATGACATCACTCTGAAGTACTGCAGCAAAGAATGGCTAACATTCAGCCTCTAGGGGGCTTACAGGCCATGCCGAAATTCCCATTTTCTGGTCTAAAATGTTCTAATTTGGTACAATGGTACTACAGGCCAACAGGAACCCACAAACCAAGAATGGATCTACATTCGCCACTAGGGGCGCTTAAAGGCCACGCCTAAAATTCCCGCTTTCTGGTCAAAAATGTTCTAATTTGGTACATTGATACTACATGCCAACAGGAACCCACAAACCAAGAATGGCCAACATTCAGCCTCTAGGGGCTTACAGGCCACTCCAAAATTCCCATTTTCTGGTCAAACATTTTATAATTTGGTACATTGATTCCATAGGCCAACAGGAACCCACTAAACCAAGAATGGCCCACATTCAGCCTCTAGGGTGCGCTTACAGGCCACTCCAAAATTCCCATTTTCTGGTCAAATATTTTCTAATTTTGTACATTGATACTACAGGCCAACAGGAACCCACAAACCAAGAATGGCCCACATTCGACCATAGGTGGCGCTACAGGCCACGCCCCAAAAAAATATTTTCAAAGTGATACCATTTCCACGCCATTTGTCCAATTCTTCTGAAACTTGGTGTACATGCCTCATTTCTCATTGGGAACAAAAAAGCCTCAAGGATCCATAAGGTCCGGTATGGATTTTCCTGTACATTGAAAATGTTTCGTTTAGGATTCAGACAAAGACATGTTTTTTTGAATTCCTTAATTGGGAGGGTTTATCCCCAACCATCTACTGATCAATTTTAAATGATTTGCCATTTTGAGGAGGAATCTGCATTGCTGCTTGCAGCTATATTTATTATTATTATTATTATTATTATTAGATTCCTCCGTAGGAGGGAATCTATTGTAATTGATGGTTTTATTATTATTATTATTAGATTCCTCCGTAAGGAGGGAATCTATTTTATTTGACGGTTTTATTATTAGATTCCTCCGTAGGAGGGAATCTATTGTAATTGATGGTTTTATTAGATTCCTCCGTAGGAGGGAATCTATTGTAATTGATGGTTTTATTATTATTATTATTATTATTATTATTATTATTATTATTATTAGATTCCTCCGTAGGAGGGAATCTATTGTAATTGATGGTTTTATTATTATTATTATTATTATTATTATTATTATTATTATTATTATTATTAGTGGTGCTTGCAAAGCATCACTATTGTAATCTCACATACTTATTATTTTTATTATTAGTGGTGCTTGCAAAGCATCACTATTGTAATCTCACATACTTATTAGTGGTGCTTGCAAAGCATCACTATTGTAATCTCACATACTTATTAGTGGTGCTTGCAAAGCATCACTATTGTAATCTCACATACTTATTATTATACTTTTTATTTTTATTTTTATTTATTTTTATATCTCTTAACAAAACTTCGGCACCTAACTCGTCCCAAGCACCGCTTGGCGTAGACCCACGTAATGAGGTGTCAAATCGAACGGCCTATTGAGGACACATGTGCTATGACTTTTATAAGCGTATCGGGGTACGGTATTTGCCCCAGGGGCAAAAAAGCGGACGAAAAATCCCATAGACTTAACATTGAGACAAACTTTGACGCGTCACAGCTCCAAGCGTAGGATTTCGTAGAAACGCGTGATTTGCCACATTTGAAGAGGCTGGCAGGCTCTGTAAGAGCATACCTCAATATGGGGTAAAAGTTGCACCCCTGGGGGCAGGAGCTGCCCAAAAATGCCCCAATTGACTTATAATGGTGTAGGACGGCCCATGAAATGAAAAGGCACAGGGATTTGTATTGAACATAGCTCTGGATCACAGTGTCATAGAGACGAGGGGGTGGGCTCATTTTACTCAGACAACCAATCAGTCTCTCTGGATCATTGTGAAGCTATCAAGCCACGCCCTAGCAACCATTAAGAGCACCTTAGCAACAAGTCCCATAGACTTCTATTGAAAAAGATCAAAGGGACATCTCCGGATAGAAGTGTCATAGAAACACAAGGGTGGTCTCGCTTGACTCGGGACAGCAAACAGCCAATCATGCATCACTTCAACACTTCCTAGCCCCTCCCTAGCAACCATTGTCGAGCACCTTAACAACCAAAATCCATAGAGGGATATCTTCCATTCTGAATGTCACAGAGGCATGGGAGTTGGTTTATATCATTCATAATGACAAGCAGCCTTTGGAGTTTCATGATTGGCAGCTGTCAAGCCACTCCCTAACAACTAAACAGAGTACCCTAGCAACCGCTTAGCAATAACTATATCTCTGCACCAGAAAATCAGAGAGACTTCTGGGTTCATTTATTTCAATCAGGATGGCAAGGAGACTTGATAAGTATCACTATGGTAACTGCCTAGCAACCACATGGGGTTACCTTAGCAACCGAGTAACAAATCACATATCTCTGCATCAGAAAAACGTAGAGACTTCCGGATTGACTTATTTCAATCAGGATGGCAAAGACACTTCATTAGTATCACTATGGTAACTGCCTAGCAACCAGATGTGGTTACCCTAGCAACCAAGTAACAAATCACATATCTCTGCACCAGATAATTGTAGAGACTTCTGGGTTGATTTATTTCAATCAGGATGTCAAGGAGACTTGATAAATATCACTATGGTAACTGCCTAGCAACCACATTGGGTTACCCTAGCAACCGAGTAACAAATCACATATCTCTGGACCAGAAAATCGTAGAGACTTCTGGGTTGGTTTATTTCAATCAGGATGTCAAGAAGACTTGATAAGTATCACTATGGTAACTGCCTAGCAACCACATGGGGTTACCTTAGCAACCGAGTAACAAATCACATATCTCTGCATCAGAAAAACGTAGAGACTTCCGGATTGACTTATTTCAATCAGGATGGCAAGGACACTTCTTTAGTATCACTATGGTAACTGCCTAGCAACCAGATGGGGTTACCCTAGCAACCGAGTAACAAATCACATATCTCTGCATCAGAAAAGCGTAGAGACTTCCGGATTGACTTATTTCAATCAGGATGGCAAGGACACTTCATTAGTATCACTATGGTAACTGCCTAGCAACCAGATGGGGTTACCCTAGCAACCGAGTAACAAATCACATATCTATGCACCAGAAAATCATAGAGACTTCTGGGTTGATTTATTTCAATCAGGATGTCAAGGAGACTTGATAAGTATCACTATGGTAACTGCCTAGCAACCACATTGGGTTACCCTAGCAACCGAAGTATCAAATCACATATCTCTGGACCAGAAAATAGTAGAGACTTTTGGGTTGACTTATTTCACTCAGGATGGCAAGGACACTTGATTAGTATCACTATGGTAACTGCCTAGCAACCAGATGGGGTTACCCTAGCAACCGAGTAACAAATCACATATCTTTGCACCAGAAATTAGTAGAGACTTCCGGGTTGACTTATTTCACTCAGGATGGCAAGGACACTTGATTAGTATCACTATGGTAACTGCCTAGCAACCAGATGGGGTTACCCTAGCAACCGAAGTAACAAATCACATATCTTTGCACCAGAAATTAGTAGAGACTTCCGGGTTGACTTATTTCACTCAGGATGGCAAGGACACTTGATTAGTATCACTATGGTAACTGCCTAGCAACCAGATGGGGTTACCCTAGCAACCGAGTAACAAATCACATATCTTTGCACCAGAAATTAGTAGAGACTTCCGGGTTGACTTATTTCAATCAGGATGTCAAGAAGACTTGATAAGTATCACTATGGTAACTGCCTAGCAACCACATGGGGTTACCTTAGCAACCGAGTTACAAATCACATATCTCTGCATCAGAAAAACGTAGAGACTTCCGGATTGACTTATTTCAATCAGGATGGCAAGGAGACTTCATTAGTATCACTATGGTAACTGCCTAGCAACCAGATGGGCTTACCCTAGCAACCGAGTAACAAATCACATATCTCTGCATCACAAAAACATAGAGACTTCCGGGTTGACTTATTTCAGTCAGGATGGCAAGGAGACTTCATTACTATCACTATGGTAACTGCCTAGCAACCAGATGGGCTTACCCTAGCAACCGAGTAACAAATCACATATCTCTGCATCAGAAAAACGTACAGACTTCCGGGTTGACTTATTTCAATCAGGATGGCAAGGAGACTTGATAAGTATCACTATGTTAACTGCCTAGCAACCAGATGGGGTTACCCTAGCAACCGAGTAACAAATCACATATCTCTGCATCACAAAAACATAGAGACTTCCGGGTTGACTTATTTCAATCAGGATGGCAAGGAGACTTCATTAGTATCACTATGGTAACTGCCTAGCAACCATATGGGGTTACCCTAGCAACCAAGTAACAAATCACATATCTCTGCATCAGAAAAACTTAGATACTTCTGGGTTGGTTTATTCCAATCAGGATGGCAAAGACACTTGATTATGATCACTATGGTAACTGCCTAGCAACAAGGAGGGGTTACCCTAGCAACCGAGTAACAAATCACATATCTCTGCACCAGAAAATTGAAGAGAATTCTGGGTTGATTTATTTTAATCAGGATGGCCAGGAGACTTGATTAGTATCACTATGGTAACTGCCTAGCAACCAGATGGGGTTACCCTAGCAACCGAGTAACAAATCACATATCTCTGCACCAGAAAATCGTACAGCCTTCTGGGTTGATTTACTTAAATCAGGATGGCAAGGAGACTTGATTAGTATCACTTTGGTAACTGCCTAGCAACCAGATGGGGTTACCCTAGCAACCGAGTAACAAATCACATATCTCTGCACCAGAAAATAGTACAGACTTCTGGGTTGATTTATTTCACTCAGGATGGCAAGCAGACCTGATTACTATCACTATGGTAACTGCCTAGCAACCACATGGGGTTACCCTAGGACGACAGCACACTTGAGTAAATAAATAAGAAATAACAACGGACACCCGCTTATTTATTTCATGCTAATTTTAGTTTTTATTTTATTTTATTTTAATTTTTTTAGTTTTAGGAGTTTACTAATCATTACTTTAATAAATCATATTGCAATATAGAGACAATATAATATAAATGCATTTTAAAATTAAATGAAATTATATTAATAAGGTAAATTATATAGGTATATTATTTTCATTATTAAAATATATAATTTAGGCATTAACTCAATGTAATGTGTTTTACTTACAGCCAGGTGTTATAATAATTTGTGGCATTGCTGTTAACTTATTAAACTCCAAGAAAGAGATGACAATTTGGTGGATGCTTTAAAAATATTCGTTAATCATCTGTAGGGTAGTGTATTCATTTGAATATAATCATATCGGTCGCCTGAGTGCGCTCAACGACCACGTCATATGTGAGCATGACTTTCTAACAAATGTTTAAAAAAAATAACTAAAAACAATAAATACATGAAATAATTTACCATTGTTAATGTGTTTATTTTTGTTTGCAGTTATAGTATTGAAAGATTATACACATATTAAGGATGATAAACCAATTCAATCGATGAAACTACAAAGCTGGTACGGAGATATATATAATTACAAAATACAGTCATTATAATGGTTATTAATATTATTTTATAAAGTGAGTAACATTTAAGATAAAAGTACTTTTATCACTACGTGTGACAAGCAGTTTCTGCGACAGCTCAATCTCTCCGACGCACTGTGTATACGTCAGCGTCCGAATTCACTCACTTCATTTCGTTCACTCTTTACCGATATACCCCATTTCAATGGATGGAAGAATGACTTCAAGCCATTTGTAAAATCTCTTCATTGGATGACAGACAGAAATGCGCTGAAACTTCTTTCCGTTTTGGAATTGTTTATGTTATTGGACTAAGACCCTCACCCCTTTTTTTTCTCCTTTTCTTCTTCTATGTTCTTTTTCTAAGTCATCTATCAACACGAATACAACTGTATGATCGTCGATTTATGCCTTAATTGTTTGTACTTGAATTCTCTATATTAATAAAAAATAATAATAAATTAAAAAAACTCTTTACCGATATAATGCACTCAAATGCCATTCACTATAAGGATTAGTGAATGAGTGAACGAAGTTTCGGACACCTTCGAGACAACTCCCGAGGTATTCCCGAGTCATATTAAAGATTTGTTCACAATGAACGAATCATTCGTGACCGAATCATCACTAAAAGGTGTGATTCTATTGGTCGTTCAATCAAAGCTCGCTGCTGATTGGCTGAGAGATGGACTTCACTGAACAGTGGCTGACAGACTCTACGCACTATTCTCTTGAGGTGAGTGGAGACGGTTGGTTTCAATTATGCTGTTTTATAAAGCCTTGTATTGTCAAATGCAGCTCTTTATGTTAAGTAAATGTAGGAAATATTATTTGTATTATAATATGAGTTGTAGTTTATATCGTTTTTTGTTAAGCACTGAAGCTAATTTTTTCTTTAAATACGGTATCTTTAATGCATGATAAGTAACGTTAATGTCTACAGCCACACTTCTATATTTGTGTGAAAACGTAAAATTATATTTTGTGTGCGTTTGATGTATATTACGTCCTTTTGGCTTTTGCTGTTTGTGTAAAGCAATGGTAGCTCATGTGATATAGGGCCTACAAGTTAATAGTATAATGTTACTTATGGTACTCGCCGTTTGTTGTAGCCTATTTTACATTCATGCATATGGATGCATAGATTTAAGAATGAATATTGTCGATTGAAGCAGCTCGCTTCGTGTCAATCTAAGGCAGCGTCGAAGTTTCCGCATGTAATCTAATGAAGGCGGTTGAACTGAGTTAGTCAGGGGAGAAAAATCCAGTGATAAGTGATTTCATTGCACTCTCACTGACAGAATGATCTAATCATAAAGTGCACATACATGTATGTAAGAGTTTCATTTTTCTCTGTAATAACATAACGAGAGTTTCATGAGTGTACTGGTAACTTTATCACTCGAGTGAGTTGAGATCGTATGTCTATGGTTGAGATAGCCTAGCTTTCGCGCCTTGCGGTCACGTGCTTCATGCAACTTAACACAACTCCGCGCTGACATACGTACAGCCAATCACACGCTTTTCTGCTAAATTTAAAAATGCAACCTCTAATCGAAGGCGGGAACTGATTTCAGTGCACGCTCAACTGACAGAATTCTCTAGTCATAAACCACAAATGCAAATATAGTGTATGTAAGAAATTCATTTAGCACTGTAGACAGCTTTGTTTTAGGGTTTTTCTTGCATTGAATTACACTTATTTGATCGGTGAGTGATGTAGATATAGATAGATGACTGCTGCGCTTGTGAAAGAACGAGCAGAGAGCGAGAGCGCGCCCCGGTCGCGCGGGCGCGCTCTCGCCGTCCTCCAAGCGCTGCCTTGCTCTCTCCCTCGCGCAATTATTGACACGATGGTAAAACGTCGGAAGAACAAAGTTTCACATGGAGCATTCTGAAATTAATTTTTTTCCTGAATTACCGCTGGGTGTGACTTGTGCTGAAAAAAAAACCTATCCGATGACGAAATGTTTTCTGTTTTAACACAATCTTGTGCGATGTCCTTCCTAACTGCTGAGATAATCACAGAACGCGTACACGACACGTCCGATAGTGACACGTCCGATTCGCGAACTATTACTCCTTTGAAACAATTCATTTTAATGAATTGTTTAAACAACTGATCTGTCCAACACTGAACTCACGAGACGTCTGCATCGGTGTATAACTGATCGATAACACTTTACAGTAAGGTTCCATTTATTAAACTCCAGTTAAACTCAACATTAGTTAAGGTTAACTATTAATAAACTGCACTTCTACAACATTTATTTATATCTGTTAATGTTCATTTCACCATTTACTAGTAGCCTACATTATTGAAATCAAAAGTTGTATTTGTTACTGTGAAGTAACATGAACAAACAATGAACAGCTGTATATTTATTAACATTAAGAAAGATTTATAAA
>NW_026265487.1:0-73068 GCF_025860055.1 Xyrauchen texanus | reverse complement strand
GGGCCCAAGCACAAAGTGCGTAGGACCCTATTGTTTTCGTTAGGATTATTATTATTATTATTAGGGCCCAAGCACAAAGTGCGTAGGACCCTATTGTTTTCGTTAGGATTATTATTATTATTATTATTATTATTATTATTATTAGGGCCCAAGCACAAAGTGCGTAGGACCCTATTGTTTTCGTTAGGATTATTATTATTATTATTATTATTATTTTTTTTTACGACTATTGGGGCACTTTTGGGGCTCTTAACGTGCTCAAAAACTCTTGAAACTTTGCACACGGGTCAGAACCCGCGGCTGTCAGGGCCGGGCTGAAGCTGGTACCCGGCGTGGCAGGGGTCTCGACAGCCCCTGAACAGGGTCCGAAAACTTGGTCTATAACTCAAACACGCTTGCATGTAATAATATGAAACTCAATGCACGTATAGATCTCATCGTTTCATATATCCTTCATACTTTTACTTTTACCCCAGGCCAACAGGAAACCGTCTATTTAGGGTTGTTTGAAAACGCACGCAATGGAATTTGGAATACTCCTCCCAGAGAATTCCACCAATCGCCACCAAACTCGGTCAGCATGATGTCAAGACATTGAGCATGAAAAATTGCCGGCAGATTTTTGATATCTCTAACGGTTTGGCCGTGGCGAGGAAACGAAATGATGGCGCTAAAAGAGAAACAGGAAGTGTGTTATAACTTCTGCATACATTAATTGATCTCCATGAAACCGCAGCAGCGTGATCGCTGGAAGAAGCCGATCGCATGGATGTGACTATTGTCAGTCAAAGTTATAGCGCCACCAACTGGCAGAAGGAAGTGTGTCACTTTCAAAATGCTTTGAAATCACCCACTTATTTTTACCCGATTTACTTAAAACTTTAGGTGTATAATGTAAACACACGGCAGATGTAGACATGTGAAAGGATTATTGATATCTTCGATACTGTCGCCACGGCAACGCTTCAAACTCGAATATTCTTTTTGATGCTTTTGAGACTCTTAGCATACTTGAAATTGCATGAAACTCGACAGACACATCACATTTATTAGCCAGTACACATGTGCAAAGTTTCAGAAACGGGCGTGGTGCAGGGGCTCAGTAGCGCCACCTTTGACAAAAGTGGGGGTTGCTTTACACTTTGACCCACAGTCACAAAACTCAAGATTTTTATTGTTCTCATCGAGCCGGACAACTTTCTAATTTACAGTCATTAGCTCAGACCAACAGAAAGTCAGATATTTTGGTTTGAATGTGGATGTTTTGGAGAATTTTCTCTGCCTCTCTCACTGACCCTACGTCTCTCTGTGTCTGGGGGAGGGGGTGATTTGGCTGTTGAATGAGAATGCTTTTATTTTTGTTTTTCAAGGTTTTGGGGCCCTTAACGTGCTCGAAAACTCTTGAAACTTTGCACACGGGTCGGAACCCGCGGCCATCAGGGCCGGGCCGAAGATGGTACCTGGTGTGGCAGGGGGCTCGACAGCGCCCTGGAATGGGATTCGAACACTTGTCCATATATCAAACATGCTTGCATGTAATAATATGAAACTCGGTACACTTGTAGATCTCATCGGGCCGAACAACTTTCGTGCTCTAAGTTTTACGCCAGCCCAACAGGAAGTCGTCTATTATGGGTTGTTTGGAAACACGTGCTCTGGAAATATATATTTTCCTCCTAGAGAATGAATCCAATCGCCACCAAACTCGGTCGGCATGAAGTCAAGACATTGAGGATGCTACATTCGGACGGATTTTTGATATCTCGAACGGTTTGGCCGTGGCGAGGAAATTGATTTATGACTAAAAAGGACACATGAAGTGTGTTATAACTTAGTTAGTTCTATCTACAGTTACAAAACTCGGCGTGTATATTGTTCTCGTCAAGTCGAACAACTTTCTAATTTACAGTCATTAGCTCCGACCAACAGAAAGTCAGATATTGTGGTTTGAATGTGGATTTCTTAAAATTTTTCTCTTTCTGAGTGACCCCTCCTCCTCCCTTTCTGTGTTTTTTCTCTCAGTGTCTCTCTGTCTGACAGACAGAATGGGCCTGCCAAATTTTTTTTTGTGTGTGTGTGTGTGTGAGGAGGGGAGGGGGGTTCTCTGTTGGGTTTAGATTTTAAATTCTGGGACTTTTGGGGCCCTTAACATGCTCGAAAACTCTTGAAACTTTGCACACAGGTCAGAACCCGTGGCCATCAGGGCCGGGCTGAATCTGGTACCCGGCGTGGCAGGGGGCTCGACAGCGACACCTGGAATGGGATTCAAACACTTGTCCATATATCAAACATGCTTGCATGTAATAATATGAAACTCGGAACACTTCTAGATCTCGTCGGGCCGAACAACTTTCTAATTTACAGTCATTAGCTCAGACCAACAGAAAGTCAGATATTTTGGTTTGAATGTGGAACACATTTCAAATTAACTTTGAAGCTCCAAAAAGCACATCAAAAGTAACATAAAAGAAGGGAGTGTGTTATAACTTCTGCATACATTAACTGATCTCGATGAAACTTCAGCAGTGTGTTTGCGGGAAGAGGCCGGTCGCATGGATGTGACTACTGTGAGTCAAAGTTATAGCGCCACCAACTGGCAGAAGGGAGTGTGTCACTTTCAAAATGCTTTTAAATCACCCTCTTATGTCTCAAGTGAACAAACAGACCAACAGAAAGTCAGATATTTTGGTTTGAATGTGGAACACATTGCAAATGAACTTTGAAGCTCCAAAAAGCACATAAAGGCAGCATAAAAGCAAGGAAGTGTGTTATAACTTCTGCATACATTAACTGATCTCGATGAAACTTCAGCAGTGTGTCACATGGATGTGACTATTGTGAGACAAAGTTATAGCACCACCAACTGGCAGAAGGGAGTGTGTCACTTTCAAAATGCTTTTAAATCACCCTCTTATGTCTCAAGTGAACAAACAGACCAACAGAAAGTCAGATATTTTGGTTTGAATGTGGAACACATTGCAAATGAACTTTGAAACTCCAAAAAGCACATAAAGGCAGCATAAAAGCAAGGAAGTGTGTTATAACTTCTGCATACATTAACTGATCTCGATGAAACTTCAGCAGTGCGTAAATTATAATTACATTAATAAACCTGAACAGACACCTCCGGATAAATACTGGCCTTCTGGATTAACACGTTTAAGTGCTGCAAAAGATATTGACCTATGACATCAAAAATTATTCTACATTTGAATTACCTCATAGATGTGACTATTGTGGTTCACAGTCCTAGGCACTGTCCCTGTCTCAAATGGCACACTTCATATGAATTTTCAGTCTTGTGTACTTATTTCGTGTGTCCATTAACTCCATGAGACCGTAGGGTGTCTCATTTTTCATTTTAGGTATCGGAAGGGTGCTCACACATACTTTGTGGTTGATATGTGCCCTCCATGCGAACTTTTGCAGAGCCCACGCTGATGCGAGCTCTACAGCACACGTCTTCTCGACGGTCAAAGCGAGGTTACGTTATTGCCCATCGTGCACAGCGACCCTAAAGGCACGGGGTGGCGGTGCCACCGGCTTGGGCTCGCCATCGCTGCTCGCAGCTATATTTATTATTATTATAATTTTTTTACGACTTACGGGCACTTTTGGGGCTCTTAACATGCTCAAAAACTCTTGAAACTTTGCACACGGGTCAGAACCTGCGGTCATTAGGGCCGGGCTGAAGCTGGTACCCGGGCGTGGCAGGGGGTTCGACAGCGCCCCTGGAACAGGGTCCGAAAACTTGGTCTATAACTCAAACACGCTTGCATGTAATAATATGAAACTGGGTACACATATAGATCTCATCGTTTCATATATCCTTCATACTTTTACTTTTTACCCCAGACCAACAGGAAACCGTCTATTTAGGGTTGTTTGAAAACGCACGCAATGGAATTTGGAATACTCCTCCCAGAGAATTCCACCAATCGCCACCAAACTCGGTCAGCATGATGTCAAGACATTGAGCATGAAAAATTGCCGGCAGATTTTTGATATCTCTAACGGTTTGGCCGTGGCGAGGAAACGAAATGATGGCAAGAAACGAGAAACAGTCAGAGTGTTATAACTTCTGCATACATTAATTGATCTCGATGAAACTTCAGCGGTGTGTTCGCTGTAAGAGGCCGATCGCATGGATGTGACTATTGTGAGTCAAAGTTATAGCGCCACCAACTGGCAGAAGGAAGTGTGTCACTTTCAAAATGCTTTAAAATCACACTCTTATTGTTACACGATTTACTTCAAACTTTATGTGTATAATGTAAACACCCGGCAGATGTAGACGTGTGAAAGGATTATTGATATCTTAAATACTGTTGTTGTGGCAGCTCTTCAAACTTGAATTTTCTTTTTTGATGCCTGGTGCAGGGGCTCAGTAGCGCCACCTTCAGACAAAAGTGGGGTATTGGTTTCATACTTTGACCTAGTGTCAGATATTTTGGTTTGAATGTGGAACACATTGCAAATGAACTTTGAAGCTCCAAAAAGCACACAAAGGAAGCATAAAAGCAAGGAAGTGTGTCATAACTTTTGCATATATTAACTGATCTCGATGAAACTTCAGCAGTGTGTCACATGGATGTGACTACTGTGAGTCAAAGTTATAGCGCCACCAACTGGCAGAAGGAAGTGTGTCACTTTCAAAATGCTTTGAAATCACCCCTTATGTCTCAATTGAACAAACAGTTGATAAAGAAATCGGGTATCAATATATTGAATTATGAATTATTGCAGTGATCAACTTTAATGTCCGGTTAAGATGAAAATAAACTATTGCTCTGTCTAAGCCATTATCTTTCTGAAACACGTCACAAAAACTTACAGAAACTGATAACACAAACATGATGTTGGAAATATACACTTATCAGAATAGTTATATTAAACTTTAGTCTATTTCAGTTAAAGCCATTTCAGTTATAAAGCTGTCTCATGTAATTTCTCCTTTAATTCTATAATATAACCACTAGGTGGAGTTCTAAGCCTATTTTCTGTATTCTCGTTGTTTTAACGTATGAAGAAGACTTACATGTTGTTGAGAACGCAGTAAAGTGTGACGCATATTTCGTTCTGTGAATTTTATGAGTACTCCGAGTCTTTATTAAAACCAACACATGAAACATATGTCTAAAGAAAGTAGGGATGGGCTGATCGATCCGAACGTATCAAAACGTCCGAGAATGATGATCAAATTTCAAAATGCTTTGAAATCACACTCTTATTTTTATTGTAAACCTGTGATAAAACATATATGCTTGTGTTTTACATTTTTAAGAAAACAAAAAAATGGCAGCAAAGAACCACTTTTATAATTATTGTTTTGCGATCTTTGCGATTGATTTTCTTTCTGATTAATTTTCTGATAAATCTACCATTTGTTGTTGAAATGACGTAGTTCCAACGGGAGTGCGAAGTGGAGGGCGGGTCCACCTTCTTCATGTAGCCAATCAGATGAGCTAATCGCTAACTCTCGATTTACTCTTATCTGATTGGTTTAAAACACGCCAGTCACCAGAACACATCTTTAACATAATTTGGCTCAGACCCGTTCTCGTTGCTGCAATGGTACTTTTAATAATGCACACATGCATGTTAAATAATAAATAAATAAAAGAACAAATGAATAAATAAATGAATAAATAAACCATGATTACTTAAGGTTACAAATACACACACACACACACTCCATCATTGCAATCTTGACATCGCAGCCTGTTCATTATATCCGCAATAAAATATAATAATAAAATAGTAAACCTAACATATAAAAATTACTCTGTTTAAATTAGGGCTGGGCGATAAAACGATCTCGATATGGCATCGCGATAATATTTATTTAGACTACGATGATAAACTTTTGACATGTTTACTCGATATGGATAGACCTAACAGCCTATTACAAAGCAGAAATAAACGGACAACAGCCAGTCAGAACGCAGATTTTGGCTTGTGCGTCTAAGTACACGCCCATTTGCTAGCAGAGCACTGTTTGAGCTACCGGCAGTGAAGAAAGTGAGTGTAAAGAAAAATGAGTGGAAACGACGAACTCGAACTATCTTCCAAAGCTGAGGAAATTGTTGACAAAAAAGGTAACAAGACGTCAATTATATGGAAGTGGTTTGGATATCTGAAAAGCGACGACGCGCAAATAAAGACGGTCTGCGAAATATGCCGTCGGTCGGTGATAACCAAGACGGGAAAATAAAACCTTTTCGGTCACCTGAAAAGGTACCATCCCAGCGACCACACCGAGAGTATGAAAATGCGGGCCCATGTTAATGTTACTCCGTCCAAAAGTTTTGCAGACTAGTCTTTCAGGCAAAAAACCTATAATAGGGTAATTAGGGTTACATATGACGAGCACTACCTAAAAGGTGTAGCATAGTGACTGGTTTACAGTGTTTACATTTTGCACTTTTTACTCAGATTGCTACCTCTAAAACATTTGAGATATTTAAAACCAGAACACAATTAATATTTTATTTATCTGACAGTTAAGTACTTAAATCTGCCAGGGACTTTGTGGTTCACTTGTTTACATTTGTTGTCTTGGTTGTACCTCTGCAAACATTTTGAAATGTTTGATATTTTATAATCAGTTACAAGGCAAGCTAACTTGCATTGTTTTGTCAAGGCAGATAAAGCATGTTTGCTAAAAGTAAAATGTTAACATTTAGATTTAAAGTTTATCAATATTCTTTTATAACAAAATATATTCTCAACCAATCCATGTTTGCATAGTTAAATGTTTGCATTGTTATTTATTTATGTTAATAAACTATATAGTTCAACTATTGAACCTTCTGGTTTCTTCAGGCATCATTATCAGTATACTTTTCAAACGGGCAGCATTATTAAATTATATATCGTAACAAATATCGATATCGGTCAATATGGAAAAAAATATCGTGATAATATATTTTGCCATATCGCCCAGCCCTAGTTTAAATAGTCAGTAGTACAATTCGTATCATTCACAGTAAGCACCGCTCCACTGTGATGTTTCCAAGCATATTTTTAGCATGTAAAGCGGATGATTTTCTACGTCGGTATTGGAGCGTGAGTAAAGTACAAAGCCTATAATAAAGAATAGTTTAGCATCCAAATACATCGCAAATGTAAAAACATTTTGATTGTAAAGAGAGCGCTTTTTTTTATTCGTGTTCTGTTCTGAATATCATTCAATTTCAAGGATTTGTTGTGGAATGTTTTGAGAGTATCATCAAATAAGAATAATTCTCTCGTTTAAGTGATTCCCTAGTTATTTTTTTTATAATTCTAATCCGGTAAGGCAAGTAATATTCTCTGTGTCTTTATATAAATAAACCAAAACAAAAAAGTTTGAGAACTGCTGCTTTATGGCACGTTTTGGATTGTGGTCAGCACAGAAAACAGCGCACGATTCTTAAATGGTTTGAAAGTTATATTGAAATGCTTACAAAGGAATGGATAAGAGGAATCGACATTTTTATTTAAAAACAAGTCATCTGAAACCTGACATCAAGTAAGGTGAGGAACAACGAATTTCACACACTTGGAAAATGCTTTTTATTTCAATGAGTGAATGTGGCTCTTAAAAGAGCCACTGTTGCTGCCCTTAAAAGGACATTTGTTGCTTCATCTTCTGAGTTCCACCTGCAGAGCTTCTCGGAGGTTGCTCGGCAGAAGCTGGTTTCCCTCTGGTCTCAGGTGGACTCCGTCTCTGCACAGATGGAACAAGCCGATGTTTCTGTGGTGAATGCAGCGCATCTGCCTCTCTGCCAAGAAGCCAGACATGGCGCCGTTGATCCACCGCCGGCTTCGTTCAATGCCATAGCCAGTCCTGCCATTCTGTCCTCTCCAATTTAGACGGGGTAAAATGCCAGAAAACACCAGCCTGGTTCTGGGAAACATTTGTAAGACTTCGGTCAGGTCACTCTTTATTTCCCGAAGAAAATCGAGGCGGTTGCGGCCCACCCGACACAAACTGTTCCCTCCCAGGTGAATAATGAGAATATCTGGAGCTGTAGCTTTGGCCCTGAGAGAGCGCAGAGCTGGAAACAGCTGCTCCCAGAGTCTGCCTCCTCTGCCGTCCCAGGTGATCTCACACTGAAGACCGAGGTTTCCATCCAGGCGCTGCTCACAGAAGCGAGTATGCAGTGTGCGGATGATGGAACTGCCGACGATCCAAACACGTGAAGCCATCTCAAAGACGAGTGAGGGAATGTGATTTACAACCGGTATTTATGAGTGTTGCACGTTTGGTTCCTAAAGGTGTTACAGGCCCCACCCATTTCCAGATTCAATAATCGGCTCGTTCTTACATAGTAGAGCACGTTCGCACATGCGCAGTCTTCAAAAACGGTGCTTTATTTATTTATGTACCGTACAAAAACGGTACATAAATAACATTTGTATGTGTTCTAAACAAAAGACACAGGTTGTACTGAATGTCAGCTTGTTTATTTGGCTCAAGATAAGGATTTATTAAGTCCACATGTCATGCAAACAAGAAATGCTTCTAACTAGGTCGAGAGCTGTCGTTGCGAATGTTCGTTGGAGCTCTACAGCACACATCTTCTTCTCGACAGTCAAAGCGAGGTTACGTTATTGCCCATCGTGCACAGCAACCCTAAAGGCACAGGGGTGGCGGTGCCACCGGCTTGGGCCCGTCATCGCTGCTCGCAGCTTTAATTTTATGTTGCATTTATGTGATTTTTGTACCTTCTGAGTTCTGATCACCATTCAAGTGCATTGAAAGCACCAACAGGGCTGAGATATTCTTCAAAAAAGCTTAATTTGTGTTCAGCAGACGAAAGAAAGAAATACACATCTGGGATAGACAGAGGGTGAGCAAATGATGAGAGAAATATATTTTTGGGGTAAACTAATTTTATTTGAAAGACTATCTAGGCACATAATAACACTGCATAGCTGTGACTGTTCATAACTATTTCAAAATGTACAAGCTCACACTTTAAATGGTCAGTGCTTTGCTTTTTAAATCATTAAAATAGCAACAGATCCAGTGAAAAAAAATGGAGACTGAGTGATTGTTTTTACATGCCATTCAAAAACGTGCCATTTTACAACGTAAGAGAGAAATAAAAAAACTTAAAATAATACCATTTGTACTTTTCAATTACTTGGGATGTCAATGCTCAGGGCGAAGGCTAAATTGTTACTGTCTCTTTAAGAGGGTTTTAGCGCATGATACGATATTCAAAGCACAGTTCAGTTTAATCTTTTGAGAACTGTGAAGTATCATTATTTTCGTTCTGTGCCGTGCTTGTTGCATCTGTATTCATTTCAGAGATTATGGGTGTGAGATGATAAAATACAGACTGTGTGAATGGTTGATTTGGTTCACTTGAATTTTGTGACGTGTTTCAGAAAAATAATCGCTAAAACATATTTTAACACAAGACATATTTTACATTTTTTTTAACACAAGACATATTTTACAAAAGCACAAGGTTTTGTTGTTATTGTCAATGTACACAAATAAAGGTACACATTTCATAGTTCGTAATGATGTCTCGCATGTTTCTGTATGGGCAAAAATGACGCAGTATTTTATTTAAGTTGTTTCCGCTGTTTCGAGAGAAAAATATAGCAGGATGTCACCTGGAATAATGCCAGAATTCAATATAATTATACCAGATTTCTTTCTCAACTGTTTGTTCACTTGAGACATAACAGACTCCCCAATATATCATATATTTTGACAGTTTGTTGTATGAAATTGTCCGTTCAGACGCAAGCAGCAGCGAAAGCGAACTCTCATCGGAGTGCGTGCGTTAGACGCGACACGGCTCGCTGTGTCACACAATCTGCTCGCAAACATGTATTTGAGTTGTTTTCACATTTGTTGAGTTGAATAGTGTAAAATCTCTTGAATGTTCAAACAGGCAAACATTGTATACAACCGACAAACCTTCGTGAAGATGCGAGCAAAAATGATCTCGCCTCGCGGATCGCGTGTTGTCAGAGACAACCCTAAAACAACATCATTCTCGGAAGTTTTGATACATTAGGATCGATCAGCCCATCCCTACTTTCTTTAGACATATGTTTCATGTTTGTGTTATACGTTTCTGAAAACGTACAACTTTCATAGTTTGTGAGGATGTATTAAATGTATCTGTATGGGCAAAAATAACGAATCGGTTACCTAACGTAACCTCGGTTCTCTCTAGATGAGGGAACGAGTATTGCGTAAGCTAGCTGCAAAACAAAGTATTATGAGTCAAAATGCATCATTAAAATATGTTTGCATGCATAATGAGTGATATACAGTCATTTTATTGAAGTAATCTGTATGTGAAAAGAGAACAGTGCAAACATCAATAAATAGCTCTCAAAAGCCAAAAAGTTACTTTTAAAAAATGAGCATGTTCTCTTACGAGAGGTTCTCTCGTATTGCGTAAGCTAGCTTATGCTACGGGAAAGATTCATCTTTTCTGAGATATTGAAGCCAAAAAATTATCCTTAATTTTGTATCATTTGTCAACGCAGTGCAGCAACTGCAGACCTTGAGCGGGCTAGCTAGCGAGCTCATTGGTTGCTCTGCGGCAACTGCTGCAGCGTATAGATGAACTTGGGCGAACTCGCGTCCAATGAGAGGCGTCCGCGCGCTTACTGCATCAAAGCCCGCCAAAATGGGCGTGGCTAGAGTGCATATAAGCGTAGTTTGTAGGCTGGAACCCTGGTTTTCATTGAATGAAGCGAAAGTCGCTCGTGGCGCGAGGCACGGCCGGCTACGCAATACCGGTCCCTCATCTAGAGAGAACCGAGGTTACATAAGGCAACCGATTCGTTCTCTTCACGAGAGGTTCTCTCGTATTGCGTAAGCTAGCTTACGCTACGGGAACCCATTGTCAACGCCGTGCGCGCCAAGCATCCACTGCATGAGCCCCGGGGGTGGGGGGACCCGGGGGAGCCCTTGTGAGTGGGGAAATAATATTTGGCCGGCAAGAGTGTGGGCCAGTGTGTGTGTAATACATAAGCACATAGTGGGAAGGGAACGACAGAGCGGCGGTGCCGGTCTGTGTAGAATGAGTCCCATCAGTGCAGCTCACCAGGGGAGCTGTAGCGTATTTAACCGCTAGTAGTTTTGCCTGCAGGGCGGGCACTTCCAGATTGTAAAATCTGACAAAGGTGGAGGGGGAAGCCCAGCCCGCTGCCACACATATGTCATGAATGGAAATCCCGCTGGACCATGCCCACGATGAGGCCATGCCTCTAGTGGAGTGAGCCCTAATGCCCAACGGGCATGGCAGGTCTTTTGACGCGTATGCGGCAGCAATAGCATCCACTATCCATCTAGACAGTGTCTGTTTCGAGGTGGCGAGACCTTTGGTGTATACAATCTCAGTGCTCTGACTGGGCAAAGGAGATTGGCATCGCGTTCGCTATCGGATGCTGGCAGCGCCGATAGGGAAATGACCTGTGCTCTGAAAGGAGTACCGATCACCTTGGGAACATAGCCGTGTCTAGGCTTTAAAATGACCTTGGAGTCACTTGGTCCGAACTCAAGACACGCAGCGCTGACAGACAGCGCGTGAAGGTCTCCCACACGTTTGACTGATGACAGGGCAGTCAGAAAAACGGTTTTGAGTGAAAGGTATTTCAAATCCACGGATTGAAGCGGTTCGAAAGGGGGGGCTTTCATAGTTTCGAGAACTATAGAAAGATCCCAGATAGGAACCGATGGGGGGCGCGGGGGGTTCATCCTTCTAGCTCCCTTGAGGAAGCGGATGACCAGCTCGTTTTTTCCCAGTGACTGGCCGTGCAGGGGTTCAGCGAACGCAGCGATGGCCGCCACATACACTTTGAGCGTGGATGGAGATCTGCCCTTATCCAGCAGCTCTTGTAAAAACACGAGCAGCGACGACACCCCACATGTCCGTGGGTCCAGGTCTCTGTCGGTGCACCATTTTGAAAACACAGACCATTTTGACGCATAGAGTCTTCTCGTGGAAGGGGCTCTAGCGTGTATGATGGTGTTTATTACCCCTTCTGGCAGAGCGACGGGTAGTCGTTGATCACCCACGCGTGCAGCGCCCAGCGCTCTGGGTGGGGATGCCAGATCGTGCTTGAGAGAGGAGATCTGCTCTCACTGGGATGGGCCACGGCGCTGTCAGTGACAGCTGCGTAAGCTCCGGGAACCATGTCTGATTCTCCCAATGCGGGGCTATGAGGAGCACCGAGTGACGCGTTTCCCTGATCCTCTGCATTACCTGTGGCAATAGCGAGACGGGAGGGAAGGCGTAAAGCGGGCGGTTGGGCCAGTCCTGGGCCAGCGCGTCCTCACTTTTCGAGAAAAATATTGGGCAGTGAGCGTTCTCTTCTGACGCAAAGAGGTCTATCTCTGCTCTGCCGAATATGCGCCATAACTGCTGGACTGTTTGAGCGTGCAGGGACCATTCCCCTGGAGGAATATTGTCTCTGGACAGTCTGTCTGGGCCGTCGTTCAGGTGGCCTGGCACGTGCGTCGCCCTCAGCGAGTGCAGGTGGCACTGGGACCAACTCAGTATGCGTTTCGTCAGATGGAAGAGGTTCCTGGATCTGACACCGCCCTGATGGTTTAGGTAGGATACCACAGATCTGTTGTCCGAATGGACCAGGACGTGGTGACCCTGAATGACCGGGAGAAAGCGCATGCCGCGTACTCGACCGCTATCATTTCCAGACAATTTATGTGAAGGAGCTTTTCCTGAACTGACCATAGGCCAAAAACCGGAGAGCCCTCGCGAGACCGCGCCCCAACCCGTGTTGGACGCGTCTGTCGAGATGACTTTTCGGCGAGATACAGCTCCCATCGTCACTCCCCGCTGATACCATTCGGCCACTGTCCAGGGCTGCAGAGCTGAAATACAGGTCTGAGTCACCTTGATCGGCTGGCGGCCTGTGGCCCAAGCCCGGCGAGACGCGTGGGTGTTTAGCCAATGCTGAAGTGGGCGCATGCGCAGTAAACCCAGCTGAAGTACTGCTGCGGCTGAGGCCATGTAACCTAGCACTCTCTGAAATTTTTTCAGAGGTGTGAGGCTGTTCATCTGAAAGGACGCGGCTAGTCGCTGAACACGGCGCAGCTGTGTAGATAAGCGAGCCGTCATTGCCACGGAGTCTAGTTCTATTCCAAGGAAGGAAATTGCCTGACTGGGCTGTAGTGAGCTCTTGGTCCAATTGACTGCAAGACCCAAACTGTTCAGATGGCTGAGGAGAACTGTTCTGTGAGACAGAAGCTCCGTATGTGACTGTGCCATAATCAGCCAGTCGTCCAAATAGTTCAGAATTCGCAAGCCCTGACTCCGCAGGGGCGCGAGCACCGCATCCATGCACTTCGTTAAAGTACGGGGTGCTAAAGACAGGCCGAACGAAAGGACGGTGTATTGATAAACCTGGCCGTCGAAGGCGAATCTCAAGAATGGCTGGACGGGGATTTATCTGAATCTGAAAGTAGGCATCTTTCAGATCGAGAGAGATAAACCAGTCCCCAGTTTATCTCTCACCAGTGTGTTTGCTGGCCGTGTGACAGAGCGGGCAGAGAATGGGCGCGGGCACGTATTCGTGAGCGCATTTATTGACTCTAACACTCGAGCGGGCTGTGTCCGCTTTATGTGAGTGGGCTCTGATCGGGACACGGGAAGTGTAATGCTTGTGTGTAGAGGTGAACACTGGATTGTGGGCACATTTTCTACACACAAGGCTGGTCGTGTGACAGAGTGGCCAGAGAAGGGTGTGCGCACAGATTCGTGGGCGCGTTTATTGACTCTAACACTCGAGCAGGCTGTGTCCGCTTTATGTGAGTGGGCTCTGATAGGAACATGGGAAGTGTAATGCTTGTGTGTAGGGGTGAACACTGGATTGTGGGCACATTTTCTACACATAAGGCATGTTTGCTCTTTACAAGATTTCTTTGGGTCGCCGTGAAAACGGCGTTTGAGTGCAGGCAAGCGGGCAGTATCACCGGCTTGTTGGCTACTGAATCCACCACTGTAGTAGCCTGAGAGAGGGGGACTGACAGGGGGCGAAGCTTTGACGGTGGAACGGCCGCGGCGGGACTGAGCCGTCGTTTTTTTCAACAAGGCTAGGAGGACTTCGGTTGCTCAGGTTTCAGCGCAACCTTAGACCGAGGCCCGCGGGGGGGCGGCGGTCTGCGGCGGCTGTCTGAGCGCGATCGAGGGCGGCCGCCCTGTCGACGCTGAGAAGTCTGACTTTGTTGAGCTGGGCGCTGTGAAGAGGCTCGTGCAGGAGGCTGGTCACGTGGGCGGCCTGCAGAGGAGCTAGCGCGACGCGGCAGGAAGAGGTTCATGGCTTGGGTGGCTTTCTGGACTTCTGAAAAGCGGTCAACAATGCCACTCACCGCGGAGCCGAAGAGACCGGTCGGAGAGAGCGGTGCGTTGAGGAACGTGGAGCGCTCTGCTTCTCCCATGTCGGCTAGCGTTAGCCACAGGTGTCTCTCGGTCACAGTCAGCGAGGCAATGCACTTCCCTAGAGCTTGGGCTGCAGCTTTGGTGGCGCGAAGGGCGAGGTCCGTCGCGCTTCTTAGATCTGTAACAGCCTCTGGGTGCCTGCCTTTCTCATCCCACTCCCGAAGAAGGTCCGCTTGGAGGATCTGTAAGACGGCCATGGAGTGCAGAGCAGATGCGGCTTGGCCGGCGGCGGAATAGGCGCGGCCAACATAGGCGGAAGTCGCTCTGCAGGCCTTAGATGGGAGCACTGGCTTAGACCGCCATCTCGCGGAGGGCGGGCAAAGGTGTGCTGCTACCGAATCCTCGACCAGGGGGATGGAGGAGTAGCCCTTCTCGGTGGCGCCGTCCAACGCAGCGAGAGGGGTGAAGACGTGGGAACGGATCCTGGCCGAGAAAGGCACGTTCCACGGAGCGGCCCGGGCCGCGGGTGTTGCGCGGCAACGGCTCTGAAGAAAGCAGCCGTCGAGTCTGTTGGGAGCCTGCTCAGGGGGCGGTGACCACTCGAGCCCGAGGCGGTCGACGGCCTGTGTGAGGAGACGTGTTAGTTCCCCTTCGACTCCAGCGCGGGTCCTGCTGGATTCCTGGGCCGAGGAGGAGGCGTGGGAGCCTGACCACTCCTCGCTGTCCGAAGCCATGATGGAACAGCCCTTATCCTCCGCCTCGTCCTCCAAGATGGCCGCAGTGCAGCCGCTGGGCGGCAACTGCGGCGTCCGGGGCGGGGAGGGTGAGCGATGCTTTCGAGGGAGAGGCTCGGCGAGGCAGTCACTTCTATCACCGGTTCTGGCAGCCTTTGAAGCGGCGCTTTTCCTGCGCTGGCGGAACGGAAGGCGGCGCGGCGGCTTCGGTTCTGAGTGCTTTGAGTCGAGCCCGCAGGGTCGACATCGGAAGCTCCTCGCAGTGGTCGCATCCGCCTTCAGCGAGGGCGAGCTCTGCATGCCCCAGTCCCATGATGTGGCGGTCTCCGGCACTGAGAGGGGCGCGGCATGAAGCGCAAGTGGTGCGAGGCATCTTAAAAAAGACGCTCGTTACTCTTTTCTGAAGTTCGTTAAGAACTAGCTTGCTCTAAAAAAGGATACATCGCCGGATGGCGTAGCTCGCAGGATGGCTGAAGGTGGCGGAGACGGCCGGCTTCTTCGAGCGCTGTCCAAGCTTGCTAGATGCCCCTCGAACGGCGACGCGGCTTCCAGTTCAGAGATGCGAAGAGCTTCGCTGAAGAGATGAAAATCAGGGTTCCAGCCTACGAACTACACTTATATGCACTCTAGCCACGCCCATTTTGGCGGGCTTTGATGCAGTAAGCGCACGGACGCCTCTGATTGGACGCGAGTTCGCCCAAGTTCGTCTATAGGCTGCAGCATTTGCCGCAGAGCAACCAATGAGCTCGCTAGCTAGCCCGCTCAAGGTCTGCAGTTCCTGCACTGCGTTGACAAATGATACAAAATTAAGGATAATCTTTTGGCTTCAATATCTCAGAAAAGATGAATCTTTCCCGTAGCGTAAGCTAGCTTACGCAATACGAGAGAACCTCTCGTAAGAGAATGCAGTATTTTAAGCTGTTAACACTGTTTCGATAGAGAAAAATCGAACATGACATCACAGCGGCATCAATGTTGACCCCTTCAATAATTCATAATTCAATATATTGATACCCGATTTCTTTATCAACTGTTTGTTCACTTGAGACATAGCAGACACCCCAATATATCATGTATTTTGGTGTATGAAATAGTCCGTTCAAACGCAAGAAGCGAAAGCGAACTCTCATCGGCGTGCGAGCGTTAGACGCGACGCGGCTCGCTCACTGTGTCACACAAACAGCTCGCAAACATTTATTTGAGTTGTTTTGCCTTTGTTGAGTTGAATAGTGTAAAATCACTTGAACGTTCAAACTGGAAAGCATTAAAACACACAATTGATATACCTTCGTGCAGACGCAACAAAATGTCATCTGGCTTCTAAGTCTGGAGCTCCACCCACTAGGAGACCGAAATGCTTCATTAGAGAGATGGCTCCAGGAGAGATGCATGTGGTAGACAGAGTTACTCCAGTAGAGGGAGCCTCTTTGCTCAGCCAATGTAAGTGAATGGGATTTTACATGTAGACCGTATTCATCCATTAGAGGGGGCACTTTTGCTCAGCCATTGTAAATCAATGGGATTTTTTACATTTTTGATCATCATTTGTGTGTACATTTACATAAACACGTCCATTTCAGCCATTTTGTATTGTATTCATTTTTGCTAAGTAACGTTTGCAAAGACATCTATTCTACACACGTGTACCAAATTCCAAGTCAATTGGAGCTAAGGTTCAGGAGAAGAAGAGTTTTGTAGGTTTTATCTATGAACATATGATATAGATAAAAAACAAAACAAACTTGGCATTGTACTCAGGACCACGATCACGAACGGATGGATGGGGCGGGGCCCTTGCACTGGGCCCCGCACCATGCTTGTGACGTATCTGATTGTTCTTGCATCTGAACAAGGAATAGTCTGCTTTCTAAAGGTTTTTCTGATGTACAGTATTAAGTGACTTGTTTCTAATATATGAATTTCTCTCTTACAAATATCAAAGATTCCATCTCATGTTCCCATCTCACATGCTCATAAAGTAAGTATTTGCTGCTTTTTATGTAATGTCTGTGCCACATGCTATTATGTCACATACGAAGCATAACTATTAAAATAATGACTGTTTTCTTGAGATCATTAGATAAACTTATATTGTAACAACAATTGTCCAGTACTATTGCTAACATATATCCATTTACTGTATTAATTTTAGCCTTTGGAATCAAATGAAGATTTCCTTGATGTAAGTTATGCATTTTTAACTATTGTTTTTATTATAAATATACTTGTACAAGTTAGGAACATTATTCATAGCATCCTAGTGATTTGAACATGACTGTGGTAGATAAAGATTAGTTCACCTAAAATAGATACTCTCATCATTTACTCACCCTTGTGTTGTTTCAAGTTTGTATGACTTTTTTTCTTCAGCATAACAGCAAGATATTTTCTGATGGAGATATGGTGAGTATATGCATATACAGTGCATCTGGAAAGTATTCACAGCGCTTCACTTATTCCACATTTTGTTATGTTACAGCCTTATTCTAAAATTGATTAAATTAATTATTTTCCTCAAAATTCTACAAACAATACCCCATAGTGACAACGTGAAAGAAGTCTGTATGAAATCTTTGCAAATTTACAAAAAATTTAAAATAACAAAATCACATGTACATAAGTATTCACAGCCTTTGCTCAATACTTTGTTAAAGCAACTTTGGCACCAATTACAGCCTCAAGTCTTTTTGAGTATGATACTACAAGCTTGGCACACCTATTTTTAGGCAGTTTCTCCCATTTTTCTTTGCAGGACCTCTCAAGCTCCATCAGGTTGGATGGGGAGCGTCGGTGCACAACCATTTTCAGATCTCTCCAGAGATGTTCAATCGGGATCAAGTCTGGGCTCTGGCTGGGCCACTCAAGGACATTCAGAGAGCTGTCCTGTAGCCACTCCTTTGTTATCTTGGCTATGTGCTTAGCGTTGTTGTCCTGTTGGAAGATGAACCTTCACCCCAGTCTGAGGTCCAGAGCACTCATTCATCAAGGATGTATCTGTACATTGCGGCATTCATCTTTCCCTTGATCCTGACTAGTCTCCCAGTTCCTGTCACTGAAAAACATCCCCACAGCATGATGCTGCCACCACCATGCTTCACTGTAGGGATGGTATTGGCCAGGTGATGAGCGGTGCCTGGTTTCCTCCAGACATGACCCTTGACATTCAGGCCAAAGTGTTCAATCTTTGTTTCATCAGACCAAAGAATTTTGTTTGTCATGGTCTGAGAGTCTTTCAGGTGCCTTTTGGCAAACTCCAGGTGAGCTGTCATGTGCCTTTTTCAGAGGATTGGCTTCTGTCTGGCCACTCTACCATACAGGCCTGATTGGTGGAGTTCTGATGGTTGTTCTTCTGGAAGGTTCTCCTCTCTCAACTGAGAAACGCTGGAGCTCTGTCAGAGTGACCATCGGGTTCTTGGTCACCTCCCTGACTAAAGCCCTTCTCACCTGAATGCTCAGTTTGGCGGGGCGGCCATCTCTAGGAAGAGTCCTGGTGGTTCCAAACTTCTTCCATTTACGGATGATGGAGGCCACTGTGCTCATTGGGACCTTCAATGCTGCAGAGATTTTCTGTACCCTTCCTCAGATCTGTGCCTCGATACAATCCTGTCTCGGATGTCTACAGACAATTCCTTGCACTTCATGGCTTGGTTTGTGCTCTCACATGCACTGTTAACTGTGGGACCTTATATAGACAGGTGTGTGCCTTTCCAAATCATGTCCAATCAACTGAATTTACCACAGGTGTACTCCAATCAAGTTGTAGAAACATCTCAAGGATGATCAGTGGAAACAGGATGCACCTGAGCTTTTGAGTGTCATGGCAAAGGCTGTGAATACTTATGTACATGTGATTTTTGTTTTCTTTTTTCTTTTTAGTAAATTTGCAAAGATTTCAAACAACCTTCTTTCATGAAAGTCATTATGGGGTATTGTTTGCAGATTTTTTAGGAAAATAATGAATTTAATCCATTTTGTAATAAGGTTGTAACATAACATAAAATGTGGAAAAGTGAAGCGCTGTGAATACTTTCCGGATGCACTGTAGACATACAGTCCTAGTGCTTAACACATGCACAGAGCACTAGGTAGAACCAGGAAGGTATTTAATTAATCATGATCAACGCTTGCCGGTCCGATGTCTCGCCCACGACCCACGGTGTGTTTCAGACATAAACACGGTGTGTTTATGTTTTTGAAAGATAAAACTCCAAAAAAAAAAAAAGTAAACATAATACATATATTTGGAAAGATTCTCGTGATTCGAACGATGTAAACCTTTTTAAGATACAATCAACACAGCGGGTACAATCTGTCTCTTTGTCAGACCACCAACAGCCACATAAACAAACCCAAACTGGAAGAAACTCACCCATGAAGCCTCCTGTTAGTCCACTGATCCATTACATTCCAACAAAAATGGTTTGGTTACACTGTAAAGGGTCCATACAATCCAATTCAATGAAGTATTTAGTCCATAACACATTTATATATCAATAAACATCCACGGAATATAGTAGTAGCATTTCGCGTTAGCCGACAGCGCTATCACAACTTCGACACATTCTATGATCTAGTTTCATTTGAAAAGTAAACATTGAAGAAAATGTGATATCAAAATGGCCGCTGACCCCTGACCTTTTGATAGACAGGTCATTTGAGCCAATCGGTCCATGACACAGGGGTCACAGGGGTCTCAATAGCCAAGGAGCGCAATGATGAAGAATGGTACCTCCCTCTCTTTGAGTGACAGTTAATCGACCCAATTGCAATATTGAATGGAAATGACAGTCTTTTCTGATAGCCAATGAATTTCTGTAAAGATTGATATGCAGATTTAGTGGGTCGATTCCTCAGGTCATGCGTGAAGTTCATGCGCAAATACCATAGCGGTTCATGCGCCCGTGCGTAAACACAGCATTGTACGAGTTGACGAGAGAAAGTAGCTAACAGGTGTAAAATGGCAAAGAGGACTAGAAAAACACACTTTTTACTCGAAGAAGTGATTGAACAATGTACTCGCCTTGACAGTGACGAGTCGGAGGATGACATTTCAGACGAAGAGAGCGATGTTTCATCCATTGTAGCAGAGGATATATTTTTGGATGGTGGCGACGTCACTCTCGACAAGTAAGTTTTATTATATTATACAACATATTTGACTGTATATACTGAGGTATGTGTTTGTTTTGAGGTGTATTTGTCAGCTTATGTCGTGTGTTTGGTGTTTTATGTAGAGTGTATGTGTGTGTGTTTTTTACGTGTAACGTTACCTGCTAACTTCTTTCGTGTGCGCTTGTGCAGGATTGTTTGTTTATGTGGGCTCAAGCACAGGTGTGTGTGTGTGTGTGTGTGTGTGTGTGTTTGTGCGCTCATGAACCGTATAACCTGATTGTTTGTGTGCATGTTGTTCTGTTTATATGCTAGTGAATACAGAATCAATGTAAATGTTTTGTAAATTACTTATTTCTTAGTTGTTGTTGTTTTATATCACAGACCATCATCTGAAAATGAATCGGATGAAGTCTGGGAGCCTGTCAGCATACTGAGGGACAGAATGACAGCACCTCATCAGGAGAGGAGCCCCATCCTTCACCTTCCCAGAGAGGTTGCAAACAGCCTCTGAAAAATGTTAGGTGGAATCTGTTTTAGAGCACGCATAGGTTTGTTTGTACCAGATGTGCCCCTGGAAGAGATATTTTCTTGGATTCTGAATCCATTGGATCATTTGTAAATAGTTTGAAATACATATACATACATGTGTATGTATATATATATTTTTTTATTTTATTATTGATTTTATTTATATATATATATACATATATAGTGTGAGTTCAAATATTAAAGTGTTTTAGTACCATAGCACTTGTTTTGTCTCTTTTGTAGAAAGTTTGGTTTCAGGAATTGAAAAAAAAAAAAAAAACTATAATGTGTTTATGCTTCAGTTACTTTGTGTCAGCAATTATTGACAGTGAATCTGGATAAGGAATATAATAGCCCTAAGTGTAACCTTTCATTAGAGCCCAAAATTATGACTGTAGAATAAAGCATTCAAGAATGGCAGCATTTTATGTGTCTATGGTCACAAAGAGTCATTTGGAGTCTCCAAGTGGCCTTTTTTGAGAAGCGCCTAGACATACACTTAGATAAACATGTGTAAAACACTCATTTTCTAAGGTATTGTTATAAAATTTTAAACTGTGTTTGGTAAGGCTTCATGCTGTGATCCCATTGTGTTTTCCAGCTAATAGCTCCCAGCTGTAGTTATCTGCAGGCATCTGTTTACCAAAAAAATGTAGGCGGAATCAATACCAGTAAGACTTACAGTGATTCTGACTATTTAGGAACAAATCTCTGAGTGTCACCTTTCAAAAGAGACCAAAAGCATGTATATACTCCAAATGGTTCAAGAACAGCATGCAATTTAATTTGGGTAGGCCTTTTTAGGCGTTTAGGCAAATTTTGCAGGAACGCTAACAGGTTAGTTGATTGCTGATGTCAAGATTTATAGTAGAGGTATATTTTGGAGGAATGTTTTGGTCTGTTCTAACCCAAAATCATGAAGACATTTGCTTCAGAACACATTTATTAAACTACTGGAGTCTTATGGTTACAATTAAGCTTTTTGTCTTTTTCAGAACATGAAACTCCTATTCACTTGCATTTTATGGGTGTATTCACATCATACATCTATCAAAATATAAGTCACATGACTTAAAAGCAGTAATGTTTAGATAGTTGGGCAAAGTTCTGATATTCTGATACTTCTACAAAGATGGGGTGGAAATTATATCACTTTGAAAATATTTTTTTTTGGGCATGGCCTGTAGCGTTTGGGGGTACCCGTTGGCATGGAGTATCAATGTGCCAATTTAGAAAATTTTTGATCAGTGACTTTTTGAGCTATTGGGGCTCAAGGAGAATAATAATAATAATAATAATAATAAATATAGCTGCAAGCAGCAATGCGGATTCATCCTCAAAATGGCAAATCATTTAAAATTGATCAGTAGAGGGTTAGGGTTATACCCTCTCAATGGATGAATCCAAAAAACACGTATTTCTGTCTGAATCCTAAACGAAACATTTTCAGTGTACAGGAAAATCCATCATACCAGACCTTATGGATCCTTGAGGCTTTTTGTTCCCAATGAGAAATGAGGCATGTACACCAAGTTTCAGAAGAATTGGTTAAATGGAGTGGAAATGGTATCATTTTGAAAATATTTTTTTGGGATGTGGCCTGTAGCGCCACCTATGGGCAAATGTGGGTCATTCTTCGTTTGTGGGTTCCTGTTGGCCTGTAGTATCAATGTACAAAATTTGAAAATATTTGACCAGAAAATAGGACTTTTGGGAACTGCCTGTAGCCTCCCCCCAGGGGTGAATGTTGGCCATTCTTGGTTTGTGGGTTCCTGTTGGCATGTAGTATCAATGTACCAAATTAGAACTTTTTTTGACCAGAAAATGGGAATTTCGGCATGGCCTGTAGCGCCCCCTAGGGGTGAATGTTGGCCATTCTTGGTTTGTTGGTTCCTGTTGGCCTGTAGCATCAATGTACCAAATTAGAACATTTTTGACAAGAAAATGGGAATTTCTGCGTGGCATGTAGCGCCCCCTAGGGGCGAATGTCGGTCATTCTTGGTTTGAGGGTTCCTGTTGACCTGTAGTATCAATGTACCAAATTAGAACGTTTTTGACCAGAAAATTGGAATTTCGGCGTGGCCTCTAGTGCCACCTGGGGCGAATGTTGGCCATTCTTGGTTTGAGGGTTTCTGCTGGCCAGTAGTATAAATGTACTAAATTAGAACATTTTTGACCAGAAAATGAAATTTTGGGAGTGGCCTGTAGCGCCCCCTAAGGGCGAATGTGGGCCATACTTGGTATGTGGGTTCCTGTTGGCCTGTAATATCAATTTACCAAATTAGAAAATTTTTGACCAGAAAATGGTAATTTTGGCTTGTCCTGTAGTGCCCCCTAGTGGCGAATGTCGGTCATTCTTGGTTTGTGGATTCCTGTTGGCTTGTACTATTAATGTACCAAATTAGAACATTTTTGACCAGAAAATGATAATTTTGGCATGGCCATTCTTTGCGCAGTACTTCAGAGTGATGTTATCTTTAAGCATATTAAGTTTGAAAAACCATTAGTCAAAATTACATTTGATTTATTGACACGTATATATTGTTAAAATGTGTACATTTACATAAACACGCCCTTTTCATCCATTTTGTATTGTATTCATTTTTCATAAGTAACATTTTCAAAGACTTCAATTCTACACATGTGTACCAAATTTCAAGTCAATTGGAGCTACGGTTCAGGAGAAGAAGAGTTTTGTAGGTTTTCACAAATTTTCAACGTAAGGGAAAATCCATCGTGGCGGAAGTTATGGGTCCTTAAGGCTTTTTTGTTCCCCATGAGGAATGAGGCATGTACACCAAGTTTCAGAAGATTTGGCAAATGGCGTGGAAATGGCATCACTTTGAAAAACATTTTTTTGGGCCTGGACTATAGCGCCAACTATGGGCGAATGTGGACCATTCTTGGTTTGGGGGTACCCGTTGGCATGGAGTATCAATGTGCCAATTTAGAAAATTTTTGACCAGTGACTTTTTGAGCTATTGGGGCTCAAGTAGAATAATAATAATAATAATAATAATAAATATAGCTGCAAGCAGCAATGCGGATTCCTCCTCAAAATGGCAAATCATTTAAAACTGATCAGTAGAGGGTTGGGGTTAAACCCTCTCAATGGATGAATCCAAAAAACACGTATTTCTGTCTGAATCCTAAACTAAAGATTTTCAGTGTACAGGAAAATTCATCATACCGGACATTATGGATCCTTGAGGCTTTTTTGTTTCCAATGAGAAATGAGGAATGTACATTAAGTTTCAGACAAATTTGACAAATTGGGTGAAAATGCCATCAGTTTGAAAATTGGACATTTGGGCGTGGTCTGTAGCGCCCCCTAAGGGTGAATGTGGGCCATTCTTGATTTGTGGGTTAATGTTGGCCTGTAGTATCAAAGTAGCAATTTAGAACATTTTTGAATAGAAAATGAGACTTTTGGGCATGGTCTGTAGCGCCCCCTAAAGGGCGAATGTGGGCCATTCTTGGTTTGTGGGTTCCTGTTGGCCTGTAGTATCATTGTACCAAATTAGAAAATTTTTGAACGGAAAATGAGAATTTTTGCATTTCCTGTAGCGCCCCCTATTGGCAAATGTGTTCCATTCTTGGTTTGTGTGTTCCTGTTGGCCTGTACTATCAATGTACCAAATTAGAAAATTATTGACCAGAAAATGGGAATTTTGACGTGGCCTGTAGCACCCCTAGGGGCGAATGTTGGCCATTCTTGGTTTGTGGGTTCCTGTTGGCCTGTAGTATCAATGTACCAAATTAGCATTCATTTTATGCATTGTAAAAATAAGTGAATGTTAAAGGGATATTTGATCATTTCCTCACCCTCATGCAGTCCCAGATGTGTACGACTTTCTTCTGCAGAAATTGAATGAAGATGTTTAGAAGAATATCTCAGCTCTGTTGGTCCTTTCAATGTAAGTAAATGAGAAGTGGTGAGAAACAGATCAATAATTAAGTCATTTTTTACTATAAATCTCTACTTTCACTTTCACAAGCGCTCTTCTCTCTTAAGAGTTCTTTTATTGTTTTTTTTTTTTTGTTTTTTTGTGATTTACATAAGCATATCACCCCTCCTGAGCAGGGTGGACAATTTATAGTAAAAAAAATAAAAATACTCTATATACTACATATATTGATCTTTTTCACACCTACACTTATAATATCCCTTCTGAAAGTATGGATTAAACCACTGGAGTGTTATGGGTTACTTTTTATGTTGCATTTATGTGATTTTTGTTGATGTGAGTTCTGATCACCATTCAAGTGCATTGAAAGCGCCAACAGGCCTGAGAAAGAAAGAAATACACATCTGGGATAGAAAGAGATTGAGTGACTGTTTTTACATTTTACATGCCATTCAAAAAAGTGGCATTCTACCATGTAAGAGAGAAATAAAAAAAAATTTAAATAATACCATTTGTACTTTTCAATTACTTCGGATGTCAATGCACTGGGCGAAGTCTAAATTGTTACTGTCTCTTTAAGAGGCTTTTATCACATGATACGATATTCAAGGCACAGTTCAGTTTAATCTTTTGAGAACTGTGAAGTATCATTATTTTCGTTCTGTGCAATGTTTTTTGCATCTGTATTCATTTCAGAGATTATGGGTGTGAGGTGATAAAATACAGACTGCGTGAATGGTTGATGGTTCACTTGAATTTTGTGACGTGTTTCAGAAAGATTATCGCGAAGACAGACTGAGCACCCAGTTTATTTTCTTTATTTTACAAAAGCACAAGGTTTTGTTGTTATTGTAATTGTACACAAATAAAAGGACACATTTCATAGTTCGTAATGATGTCTCGCATGTTTCTGTATGGGCAAAAATGACGCAGTATTTAATTTAAGTTGTTTCCGCTGTTTCGAGAGAAACATCTAACAGGATATCACCTGGAATAATGCCAGAATTCAATATAATTATACAAGATTTCTTTCTCAACTGTTTGTTCACTTGACATAACAGGCTCCTCAATATGTCAGGTATTTTTACACTTCGTTGTATGAAATTGTCCGTTCAGACGCAAGCAGCAGCGAAAGCGAAGTCTCATCGGCGTGCGTGCGTGCGTTACGCGACGCGGCTCACTGTGTCACACAAACAGCTCGCAAACATTTCAGTTGTTTTCACATTTGTTGAGTTGAATAGTGTAAAATCGCTTGAATGTTCAAACAGGCAAACATTGTATACAACTGACAAACCTTCGTGAAGACATATGTTTCATGTACGTTTCTGTTAGCGATTATTTTTCTGAAACACGTCATAAAAACTAAGACAGAGACGGCACACCCGGTTTATTTTCTTTATTTTACAAAAGCACAAGGTTTTGTTGTTATTGTAAAAGTACAACTTTCATAGTTTGTGACGATGTATTAAATGTATAGTATGGGCAAAAATAACGCAGTATTTTGTTAATAACGCAGTATTTTGTTAATAACGCAGTATTTTGTTTAAGCTGTTAACGCTGTCTCGATAGAGAAAAATCTAACAGGACATCACAGCGGCATCACTAGACCCCTTCAATAATTCATAATTCAATATATTGATACCCGATTTCTTTATCAACTGTTTGTTCACTTGAGACATAGCAGACACCCCAATATAGCATGTATTTTGGTGTAAGAAATTGTCCGTTCAAACACGCAGGCTAAAGAGAACTCTCATCGGCGCATGGCGTTAGACGCGACGCTGCTCGCTCACTGTGTCACACAAACTGCACGCAAACATTTATTTGAGTTGTTTTGCCTTTGTTGAGTTGAATAGTGTAAAATTGCTTGAATGTTCAAACTGGAAAGCATTAAAACACACAATTGACTTACCTTCGTGAAGCCACAAGTAAAATCTCATTTGGCTTCTAAGTCTGGAGCTCCACCGAAATGCTTCATTAGAGAGATTGCTACAGAAGAGCTGCATGTGGTAGACAGAGTTACTCCAGTAGAGGGAGCCTCTTTGCTCAGCCAATGTAAGTAAATGGGATTTTACATGTGGACCGTATTTATCCAGTAGAGGGGGCACTTTTGCTCAGCCATTGTAAATCAATGGGATTTTAAAATTGTTGATCATCTTTTGTGTGTACATTTACATAAACACGTCCATTTCAGCCATTTTGTATTGTATTCATTTTTGCTAAGTAAAGTTTGGAAAGACATACATACTACACATGTGTGCCAAATTCCAAGTCAATTGGAGCTAAGATTCAGGAGAAGAAGAGTTTTTTAGGTTTTCCAAAATTTTCACTGTACAGGAAAATCCATAATGGCAGAAGTATGGGTCTTTGAGGCTTTTTTGTTAACCCATGAGAAATGAGGCATGTTTACCAAGTTTCAGAAGATTTGGACAAATGGCGTGGAAATGGTATCACTTTGAAAATATTTGTTTTGGGCGTGGCCTGTAGCGCCACCTATGGGCGAATGTTGACCATTCTTTGCGCAGTACTTCAGAGTGATGTCATCTTGAAGCATGTTAGGTTTGAAAAACCATCAGTCAAAATGACATTTGATTTATTGACATGTATATATTGTTAAAATTTGGACATTTACATAAACACGCCCCTTTCAGCCATTTTGTATCGTATTCATTTTTCCTAAGTAACGTTTTCAAAAACTTCAATTCTACACAAGTGTACCAAATCTCAAGTCAATTGGAGCTACGGTTCAGCAGACGAAGAGTTTTGTAGGTTTTCGCAAATTTTCAATGTACGGGAAAATCCATCATGGCGGAAGTTATGGGTTCTTGAGGCTTTTTTGTTCCCCATGAGAAATGAGGCACGGATACCAAGTTTCAGAAGATTTGGACAAATGGCGTGGAAATGGTATCATTTTGAAAATATTTTTTTGGGGCGTGGCCTGTAGCGCCACCTATGGGCGAATGTGGACCATTTTTGGTTTGGGGGTACCCGTTGACATGGAGTATCAATGTGCCAATTTAGAAAATTTTTGAACAGTGACTTTGAGCTATTGGGGCTCAAGGAGAAGAAGAATTATAATAATAATAATAAATATAGCTGCAAGCAGCAATGCGGATTCCTCCTCAAAATGGCAAATCATTTCAAATTGATCAGTAGAGGGTTGGGGTTAAACCCTCTCAATGGATGAATCCAAAAAACACGTATTTCTGTCTGAATCCTAAATGAAACATTTTCAGTGTACAGGAAAATCCATCATACCTTATGGATCCTTGAGGCTTTTTGTGTTCCCAATGAGAAATGAGGCATGTACACAAAGATTCAAAAGAATTGGTTAAATGGCGTGGAAATGGTATCACTTTGAAAATATTTTTTGGGGGCATGGCCTGTAGCGCCACCTATGGGCAAATGTGGGTCATTCTTGGTTTGTGGGTTCCTGTTGGCCTGTAGTATCAATGTACATAATTAGAAAATATTTGACCAGAAAATGGGACATTTGGGAATTACCTGTAGCGCCCCCTAGGGGTGAATGTTGGCCATTCTTGGTTTGTGGGTTCCTGTTGGCATGTGGTATCAATGTACCAAATTAGAAAATTTTTGACCAGAAAATGGGAATTTCGGCATGGCCTCTAGTGCCCCCTAGGGGCGAATGTTGGCCATTCTTTGTTTGTGGGTTCCTGTTGGCCAGTAGTATCAATGTACCATATTAGAAAATTTTTGACCAGAAAACGAAATTTTGGGAGTGGCCTGTAAGCCCCTAAGGGCTGAATGTGGGCCATACTTGGTTTGAGGGTTCCTGTTGGCCTGTAGTATCAATGTACCAAATTATAACTTTTTTGACCAGTAAATGGGAATTTCGGCTTGGCCTCTAGCGCCACCTAGTGGTGAATGTCGGTCATTCTTGGTTTGTGGATTCCTGTTGGCCTGTACTATTAATGTACCAAATTATAACATTTTTGACCAGAAAATGGGAATTTCGGCATGGCCTGTAGCGCCCCCTAGGGGCGAATGTTGGCCATTCTTTGCGCAGTACTTCAGAGTGATGTCATCTTGAAGCATGTTAGGTTTGAAAAACCATCAGTCAAAATTACATTTGATTTATTGACACGTATATATTGTTAAAATTTGGACATTTACATAAACACGCCCCTTTCAGCCATTTTGTATCGTATTCATTTTTCCTAAGTAACGTTTTGAAAGACTTCAATTCTACACATGTGTACCAAATTTCAAGTCAATTGGAGCTACGGTTCAGGAGAAGAAGAGTTTTGTAGTTTTTCGCAAATTTTCACCGTACGGGAAAATCCATCATGGCGGAAGTTATGGGTTCTTGAGGCTTTCTTGTTCCCCATGAGAAATGAGGCATGTACACCAAGTTTCAGAAGATTTGGACAAATGGCGTGGAAATGGTATCACTTTGAAAATATTTTTTTTGGGCGTGGCCTGTAGCGCCACCTATGGGCGAATGTTGACCATTCTTGGTTTGGGGGTACCCGTTGGCATGGACTATCAATGTGCCAATTTAGAAAAGTTTTGACCAGTGACTTTTTGGGCTATTTGGGCTCAAGGAGAATAATAATAATAATAATAATAATAATAATAAATATAGCTGCAAGCAGCAATGCGGATTCCTCCTCAAAATGGCAAATCATTTAAAATTGATCAGTAGATGGTTGCGGATAAACCCTCCCAATTAAGGAATTCAAAAAAACATGTCTTTGTCTGAATCCTAAACAAAACATTTTCAATGTACAGGAAAATCCATACCGGACCTTATGGATCCTTGAGGCTTTTTGTTCCCAATGAGAAATGAGGCATGTACACCAAGTTTCAGAAGAATTGGACAAATGGCGTGGAAATGGTATCACTTTGAAAATATTTTTTGGGGCGTGGCCTGTAGCACCACCTATGGTCGAATGTGGGCCATTCTTGGTTTGTGGGTTCCTGTTGGCCTGTAGTATCAATGTACAAAATTAGAAAATATTTGACCAGAAAATGGGAATTTTGGAGTGGCCTGTAAGCCCCCTAGGGCTGAATGTGAGCCATTCTTGGTTTGTGGGTTCCTTTTGGCCTGTAGAATCAATGTACCAAATTAGAAAATGTTTGACCAGAAAATGGGACTTTTGGGAATTATCTGTAGCGCCCCTAATGGCTGAATGTTGGCCATTCTTGGTTTGTGGGTTCCTGTTGGCCTGTAGTACCATTGTACCAAATTAGAACATTTTAGACCAGAAAATGGGACTTTCGGCATGGCCTGTAGCGCCCCCTAGGGGTGAATGTTGGCCATTCTTGGTTTGTGGGTTCCTGTTGGCCTGTAGTATCAATGTACCAAATTAGAACATTTTTGACCAGAAAACGGGAATTTTGGCGTGGCCTTTAGCGCCCCCTAGTGGCGAATGTGGGTCATTCTTGGTTTGTGGGTTCCTGTTGGCCTGTAGTATCAATGTACATAATTAGAAAATATTTGACCAGAAAATGGGACTTTTGGGAATTACCTGTAGCGCCCCCTAGGGGTGAATGTTGGCATTCTTGGTTTGAGGGTTCCTGTTGACCTGTAGTATCAATGTACCAAATTAGAACATTTTTGACCATAAAATGGGAATTTCAAGTGGCCTCTAGTGCCCCCTAGGGTGAATGTTAGCCATTCTTTGTTTGTGGGTTCCTGTTGGCCAGTAGTATCAATGTACCATATTAGAAAATTTTTGACCAGAAAATGAAATTTTGGGAGTGGCCTGTAAGCCCCTAATGGCGAATGTGGGCCATACTTGGTTTGTGGGTTCCTGTTGACCTGCAGTATCAATGTACCAAATTAGAACGTTTTTGACCAGAAAACGAAATTTTGGAGTAGCCTGTAAGCCCCCTAAGGGCTGAATGTGGGCCACACTTGGTATGTGGGTTCCTGTTGGCCTGTAGTATCAAAGTACCAAATTAGAACATTTTTGACCAGAAAATGGGAATTTTGGCTTGTCCTGTAGTGCCCCTAGTGGCGAATGTCGGTCATTCTTGGTTTGTGGATTCCTGTTGGCCTGTACTATTCTTGTACCGAATTAGAACATTTTTGACCAGAAAATGGGAATTTTGGCTTGTCCTGTAGTGCCCCCTAGTGGCGTATGTCGGTCATTCTTGGTTTGTGGATTCCTGTTGGCCTGTACTATTAATTTACCAAATTAGAACATTTTTGACCAGAAAATGGGAATTTTGGCATGGCCATTCTTTGCACAGTACTTCAGAGTGATGTCATCTTTAAGCATGTTAGGTTTGAAAAACCATCAGTCAAAATTACATTTGATTTATTGACACGTATATATTGTTAAAATTTGGACATTTACATAAACACGCCCCTTTCAGCCATTTTGTATCGTATTCATTTTTCCTAAGTAGCGTTTTCAAGGATGTCCATTCTACACATGTGTACCAAATTTCAAGTCAATTGGAGCTACGGTTCAGGAGAAGAAGAGTTTTGTAGGTTTTAGCAAATTTTTCAGCGTCTGGGAAAATCCATCATGGCGGAAGTTATGGGTTCTTGAGGCTTTTTGTTCCCCATGAGGAATGAGGCATGTACACCAAATTTCAGAAGATTTGGACAAATGGCGTGGAAATTGTATCACTTTGAATTTTGTTTTTTGGGCGTGGCCTGTAAGCGCCACCTATGGGCGAATGTGGGCCATTCTTGGTTTGGGGGTACCCGTTGGCATGGAGTATCAATGTGCCAATTTAGAAAATTTTGACCAGTGACTTTTTGAGCTATTGGGGCTCAAGGAGAAGTAATAATAATAATAATAATAAATATAGCTGCAAGCAGCAATGCAGATTCCTCCTCAAAATGGCAAATCATTTAAAATTGATCAGTAGATGGTTGGGGATAAACCCTCCCAATTAAGGAATTCAAAAAACATGTCTTTGTCTGAATCCTAAGCGAAACATTTTCAATGTACAGGAAAATCCATACCGGACCTTATGGATCCTTGAGGCATTTTTGTTCCCAATGAGAAATGAGGCATGTACACCAAGTTTCAGAAGAATTGGACAAATGGCGTGGAAATGGTATCACTTTGAAAATATTTTTTTGGAGCGTGGCCTGTAGCACCACCTATGGTCGAATGTGGGCCATTCTTGGTTTGTGGGTTCCTGTTGGCCTGTAGTATCAATGTACAAAATTAGAAAATATTTGACCAGAAAATGGGAATTTTGGAGTGGCCTGTAAGCGCCCCTAGAGGCGAATGTGGAGCCATTCTTGGTTTAGTGGGTTCCTTTTGGCCTGTAGAATCAATGTACCAAATTAGAAAATGTTTGACCAGAAAATGGGACTTTTAGGAATTACCTGTAAGCCCCCTAATGGCTGAATGTTGGCCATTCTTGGTTTGTGGGTTCCTGTTGGCCTGTAGTACCATTGTACCAAATTAGAACATTTTAGACCAGAAAATGGGAATTTTGGCATGGCCTGTAAGCCCCTAGGGGTGAATGTTGGCCATTCTTGGTTTGTGGGTTCCTGTTGGCCTGTAGTATCAATGTACCAAATTAGAACATTTTTGACCAGAAAGCGGGAATTTTGGCGTGGCCTTTAAGCCCCCTAGTGGCGAATGTTGGCCATTCTTGGTTTGTGGGTTCCTGTTGGCCTGTAGTACCATTGTACCAAATTAGAACATTTTAGACCAGAAAATGGGAATTTCGGCATGGCCTGTAAGCCCCCTAAGGTCGAATGTTGGCCATTCTTTGCGCAGTACTTCAGAGTGATGTCATCTTGAAGCATGTTAGGTTTGAAAAACCATCAGTCAAAATTACATTTGATTTATTGACACGTATATATTGTTAAAATTTGGACATTTACATAAACACGCCCCTTTCAGCCATTTTGTATAGTATTCATTTTTCCTAAGTAACGTTTTCAAAGACTTCAATTCTACACATGTGTACCAAATTTCAAGTCAATTGGAGCTACGGTTCAGGAGAAGAAAGAGTTTTGTAGGTTTTAGCAAATTTTCAGCGTCACGGAAAAATCCATCATGGCGGAAGTTATGGGTTCTTGAGGCTTTTTGTTCCCCATGAGAAATGAGGCATGTACACCAAGTTTCAGGAGATTTGGACAAATGGCGTGGAAATGGTATCACTTTGAAAATATTTTTTTTGGGCGTGGCCTGTAGCGCCACCTATGGGCGAATGTTGACCATTCTTGGTTTGGGGGTACCCGTTGGCATGGACTATCAATGTGCCAATTTAGAAAACTTTTGACCAGTGACTTTTTGAGCTATTTGGGCTCAAGGAAGAATAATAATAATAATAATAATAAATATAGCTGCAAGCAGCAATGCTGATTCCTCCTCAAAATGGCAAATCATTTAAAATTGATCAGTAGATGGTTGGGGATAAACCCTCCCAATTAAGGAATTCAAAAAAACATGTCTTAGTCTGATTCCTAAACAAAACATTTTCAATGTACAGGAAAATCCATACGGACCTTATGGATCCTTGAGGCTTTTTGTTCCCAATGAGAAATGCGGCATGTACACCAAGTTTCAGAAGAATTGGACAAATGGGGTGGATATTATATCATTTTGAAAAAAAAAATTTGGAGCGTGGCCTGTAAGCGCCACCTATGGGCAAATGTTGGTCATTCTTGGTTTGTGGGTTCCTGTTGGCCTGTAGTATAAATGTACAAAATTAGAAAATATTTGACCAGAAAATGGGAATTTTGGAGTGGCCTGTAAGCCCCCTAGAGGCGAATGTGGGCCTTTCTTGGTTTGTGGGTTCCTGTCGGCCTGTAGAATCAATACACCAAATTAGAAAATGTTTGACCAGAAAATGGGATTTTTGGAATTACCTGTAAGCCCCCTAATGGCGAATGTTGGCCATTAAGTGGTTTGTGGAGTTCCTGTTGGCATGTAGTATCAGTGTACCAAATTAGAACATTTTTGACCAGAAAATGGGAATTTTGGCATGGCCTGTAAGCGCCCCTAGGGGTGAATGTTGTCCATTCTTGGTTTGTGGGTTCCTGTCTGCCTGTAGTATCAATGTACCAAATTAAAAAAAATTTGACCAGAAAGCGGGAATTTTGGCGTGGCCTTTAAGCCCCTAGTGGCGAATGTCGGCCATTCTTGGTTTGTGGGTTCCTGTTGGCCTGTAGTACCATTGTACCAAATTAGAACATTTTAGACCAGAAAATGGGAATTTCGACATGGCCTGTAAGCGCCCCTAGAGGCAGAATGTAAACCATTCTTTCGCTGAGTACTTCAGAGTGATGTCATCTTGAAGCATGTTAGGTTTGAAAAACCATCAGTCAAAATTACATTTGATTTATTGACAGGTATATATTGTTAAAATTTGGACATTTACATAAACACGCCCCTTTCAGACATTTTGTATCACATTCATTTTTCCTAAGTAATGTTTTCAAGGATGTCCATTCTACAAATGTGTACCAAATTTCAAGTCAATTGGAGCTCACGGTTCAGGAGAAGAAAGAGTATTTTTAGGTTTTAGCAAATTTTCAGCGTCTGGGAAAATCCATCATGGTGAAAGTTATGGGTCCTTAAGGCTTTTTTGTTCCCCATGAGGAATGAGGCATGTACACCAAGTTTCAGAAGATTTAGACAAATGGCGTGGAAATTGTATCACTTTGAATGAAAAATCACTTTGAAAATCTCTACTTTCACTTTCACTTCTCTCTTAAGATTTTTTTCTGTTTTTTTTGTGTGATTTACATAAGCATATCACAAGCAATTTTATTTGAAAGACTATCTAGGCACATAATAACACTGTATAGCTGTGACTGTTTATAACTATTTCAAAATGTAGCCTACAAGCTCACACTTTAAATGGTCAGTGCTTTGATTTTTAAATCATTAAAATAGCAACAGATCCAGTGAAAAAAATGGAGTGATTGTGTTTACATGCCATTCAAAAACGTGGCATTTTACAAGGTAAGAGAGAAATAAAAAAACTTAAAATAATACCATTTGTACTTCTCAATTACTTGGGAATGTCTATGTTCAGGGCCGAAGGCTAAATTGTTACTGTCTCTTTAAGAGGCTTTTATCGCATGATACGATACTTAAGGCACAGTTCAGTTTAATCTTTTGAGAACTGAGAAGTATCATTATTTTAGTTTTGTGCCATGCTTGTTGCATTTGTATTCATTGTGAGATGATAAAATACAGACTACGTGAATGGTTGATTTTGTTCACTTGAATTTTGTGGCGTGTTTCAGAAAAATAATCGTGAAGACAGAGACTGAGCACCCTGTTTATTTATTTTACAAAAGCACAAGGTTTTGTTGTTATTGTAAGTGTACACAAATAAAAGTACACATTTCATAGTTAAGTAATGATGTCTTGCATGTTTCTGTATGGGCAAAAATGGCGCTAGTATTTTGTTTAAGTTGTTTCAGCTGTTTGAGAGAAAAATATAGCAGGGCGTCATCTGGAATAATGCCAGAATAAAATATAATTATTCAGATTTCTTTCTCAACTGTTTGTTCACTTGAGACATAACAGACTCCTCAATATATCATGTATTTTGACACTCTGTTGTATGAAATTGTCCGTTCAGGCGCTAAGCAGCAGCGAAAGACATCGAGTCGCGTGAGTTAGGCCGGCAGCGGCTCGCTGTGTCACACAAACAGCTTCGCAAACATGTATTTGAGTTGTTTTGACATTTGTTGAGTTGAATAGTGTAAAATCGGCTTGAATGTTCAAACAGGCAAACATTGTATACAACCGACAAACCTTCATGATGATCGCGAGCAAAAATGATCTCGCCTCGCGGTTTTGCGTGTTGTCAGAGACAATTAAACAACATCATTCTCGGAAGTTTTGATACGTTAGGATTGATCAGCCCATCCCTACTTTCTTTAGACATATGTTTCATGTTTGTGTAAGTTTTTGTGGCGTGTTTCAGAAAGATATTAAGCTTAGACAAAAGAGCACACGGTTTATTTTCTTTATTTTACAACAAATAAAAGTACAACTTTCATAGTTTGTGGCGATGTATTAAATGTATCTGTATGTGCAAAAATAACGCAGTATTTTGTTTAAGCTGTTAGCAGCTGTTTGAGAGAAAAATCTTAACAGGACACCACAAGCGGCATCCGTGTTGTTCACAATAATTCATAATTAAATATATTGATACCCAATTTCTTTATCAACTGTTTGTTCACTTGATACATAACAGACACCCCAATATATCATGTATTTTGGTGTATGAAATTGTCGTTCAAGCGCATGAAGCTGTGGCGAACTCTCATCGGCGTCGCGGCGTTAGTCGCTGACAGCTTCGCTTCGCTGTGTCACACAAACTGCTCGAAAACATTTATTTGAGTTGTTTTGCCTTTGTTGAGTTGAATAGTGTAAAATCGGCAGAATGTTCAAGCAGGCAACCATTGTACACAACCAACAAACCTTCGTGAAGATCGTGAGCAAAAATGATCTGCGCCTCGAGGATTAGCGTGTTGTCAGAGACAATTAAACAACATCATACTCGGAAGTTTTGATACGTTAGCGCTGTCTCGATAGAGAAAAATCTAACAGGACATCACAGCGGCATCACTAGACCCCTTCAATAATTCATAATTCAATATATTGATACCCGATTTCTTTATCAACTGTTTGTTCACTTGAGATATAGCAGACACCCCAATATATCATGTATTTTGGTGTATGAAATTGTCCGTTGAAGCATAAGAAGGAAGCGAACTCTCATCGGCGTCTGAGCGTTAGGCAGCGGCTGGCTTCGCTTCGCTGTGTCACACAAACTGCTTCGAAAACATTTATTTGAGTTGTTTTGCCTTTGTTGAGTTGAATAGTGTAAAATAAGCTGAATGTTCAAACTGGAAAGCATTAAGACACACAATTGATTTGACATACCTCCGTGCAGGCATAAAATGTCTTCTGTAGTCTAAGTCTGGAGCTCCACCCACTAGGAGACCGAAATGCTTCATTAGAGATTGCTACAGAAGAGCTGCATGTGGTAGACAGAGTTACTCCAGTAGAGGGAGCCTCTTTGCTCAGCCAATGTAAGTGAATGGGATTTTACATGTGGACCATATTTGTCCAGTAGAGGAGCACTTTTGCTCAGCCATTGTAAATCAATGGGATTTTAAAAATTTTTGATCATCTTTTGTGTGTACATTTACATAAACACGTCCATTTCAGCCATTTTGTATTGTATTCATTTTTTGCTAAGTAGCGTTTGGAAAGACATACATACTACACCGTGTGCCAAATTCCAAGTCAATTGGAGCTGAGGTTCAGGAGAAGAAGAGTTTTGTAGGTTTTCCAAAATTTTCACTGTACAGGAAAATCCATAATGGCAGAAGTATGGGTCCTTGAGGCTTTTTGTTCCCCATGAGAAATGAGGCATGTTTACAAAGTTTCAGAAGATTTGGACAAATGGGGTGGAAATTATATCACTTTGAATTTTTGTTTTTGGGCGTGGCCTGTAGCGCCACCTATGGGCGAATGTTGACCATTCTTGGTTTGGGGGTACCCGTTGGCATGGAGTATCAATGTGCCAATTTAGAAAATTTTGACCAGTGACTTTTTGAGCTATTGGGGCTCAAGGAGAAGAATAATAATAATAATAATAATAATAATAAATATAGCTGCAAGCAGCAATCGCAGATTCCTCCTCAAAATGGCAAATCATTTAAAATTGATCAGTAGATGGTTGGGGATAAACCCTCCCAATTAAAGAATTCAAAAAAACATGTCTTTGTCTGAATCCTAAGCGAAACATTTTCAATGTACAGGAAAATCCATACGGACCTTATGGATCCTTGAGGCTTTTTGTTCCCAATGAGAAATGAGGCATGTACACCAAGTTTCAGAAGAATTGGACAAATGGCGTGGAAATGGTATCACTTTGAAAATATTTTTTTGGGACGTGGCCTGTAGCACCACCTATGGTCGAATGTGGGCCATTCTTGGTTTGTGGGTTCCTGTTGGCCTGTAGTATCAATGTACAAAATTAGAAAATATTTGACCAGAAAATGGGAATTTTGGAGTGGCCTGTAAGCCCCCTAATGGCTGAATGTTGGCCATTCTTGGTTTGTGGGTTCCTGTTGGCCTGTAGTACCATTGTACCAAATTAGAACATTTTAGACCAGAAAATGGGAATTTGGCATGGCCTGTAGTGCCCCCTAGGGGTGAATGTTGGCCATTCTTGGTTTGTGGGTTCCTGTTGGCCTGTAGTATCAATGTACCAAATTAGAACATTTTTGACCAGAAAGCGGGAATTTTGGCAGTGGCCTTTAAGCCCCCTAGTGGCGAATGTCGGCCATTCTTGGTTTGTGGGTTCCTGTTGGCCTGTAGTACCATTGTACCAAATTAGAACATTTTAGACCAGAAAATGGGAATTTCGAGCATGGCCTGTAAGCCCCCTAGAGGCGAATGTTAGCCATTCTTTGCGCAGTACTTCAGAGTGATGTCATCTTGAAGCATGTTAGGTTTGAAAAACCATCAGTCAAAATTACATTTGATTTATTGACACGTATATATTGTTAAAATTTGGACATTTACATAAACACGCCCCTTTCAGCCATTTTGTATCGTATTCATTTTTCCTAAGTAACGTTTTCAAAGACTTCAATTCTACACATGTGTACCAAATTTCAAGTCAATTGGAGCTACGGTTCAGGAGAAGAAAGAGTTTTGTAGGTTTTAGCAAATTTTCAGCGTCGCGGAAAAATCCATCATGGCGGAAGTTATGGGTTCTTGAGGCTTTTTGTTCCCCATGAGAAATGAGGCATGTACACCAAGTTTCAGGAGATTTGGACAAATGGCGTGGAAATGGTATCACTTTGAAAATATTTTTTTGGGCGTGGCCTGTAAGCGCCACCTATGGGCGAATGTTGACCATTCTTGGTTTGGGGGTACCCGTTGGCATGGACTATCAATGTGCCAATTTAGAAAACTTTTGACCAGTGACTTTTTGAGCTATTTGGGCTCAAGGAAGAATAATAATAATAACAATAATAAATATAGCTGCAAGCAGCAATCGTGATTCCTCCTCAAAATGGCAAATCATTTCAAATTGATCAGTAGAGGGTTGGGGTTAAACCCTCTCAATGGATGAATCCAAAAAACATGTATTTCTGTCTGAATCCTAAGCGAAACATTTTCAGTCTACAGGAAAATCCATCATACCTTATGGATCCTTGAGGCTTTTTGTTCCCAATGAGAAATGAGGCATGTACACCAAGATTCAAAAGAATTGGTTAAATGGCGTGGAAATGGTATCACTTTGAAAATATTTTTTGGGACGTGGCCTGTAAGCGCCTCCTATGGGCAAATGTGGGTCATTCTTGGTTTGTGGGTTCCTGTTGGCCTGTAGTATCAATGTACATAATTAGAAAATATTTGACCAGAAAATGGGAATTTTGGGAATTGACCTGTAGTGCCCCCTAGAGGGTGAATGTTGGCCATTCTTGGTTTGAGGGTTCCTGTTGACCTGTAGTATCAATGTACCAAATTAGAACATTTTTGACCAGTAAAATGGGAATTTTAGCGTGGCCTCTAGTGCCCCTAGTGGCGAATGTGGCCATTCTTGGTTTGTGGGTTCCTGTTGGCCTGTAGTATCATTGTACCAAATTAGAACATTTTGACCAGAAAATGGGAATTTGGCCTGTAGCCCTAGGCCAATGTTAGTCATTCTTCACATGTACTTCAAGTGATGTCATCTTGAAGCATGTTAGGTTTGAAAAACCATCAGTCAAAATTACATTTGATTTATTGACGCGTATATATTGTTAAAATTTGGACATTTACATAAACACGCCCCTTTCAGCCATTTTGTATAGTATTCATTTTTCCTAAGTAGCGTTTTCAAGGACTGTCCATTCTACACATGTGTACCAAATTTCAAGTCAATTGGAGCTACGGTTCAGGAGAAGAAAGAGTTTTGTAGGTTTTAGCAAATTTTCAGCGTCACGGAAAAATCCATCATGGCGGAAGTTATGGGTTCTTGAGGCTTTTTGTTCCCCATGAGAAATGAGGCATGTACACCAAGTTTCAGAAGATTTGGACAAATGGCGTGGAAATGGTATCACTTTGAATATTTGTTTTTTGGGCGTGGCCTGTAGCGCCACCTATGGGCGAATGTTGACCATTCTTGGTTTGGGGGTACCCGTTGGCATGGACTATCAATGTGCCAATTTAGAAAACTTTTGACCAGTGACTTTTTGAGCTATTTGGGCTCAAGGAGAAGAATAATAATAATAATAATAATAAATATAGCTGCAAGCAGCAATGCGGATTCCTCCTCAAAATGGCAAATCATTTCAAATTGATCAGTAGATGGTTGGGGTTAAACCCTCTCAATGGATGAATTCAAAAAACATGTATTTCTGTCTGAATCCTAAGCGAAACATTTTCAGTCTACAGGAAAATCCATACATACCTTATGGATCCTTGAGGCTTTTTGTTCCCAATGAGAAATGAGGCATGTACACCAAGATTCAGAAGAATTGGTTAAATGGCGTGGAAATGGTATCACTTTGAAAATATTTTTTGGAGCGTGGCCTGTAGCGCCTCCTATGGGCAAATGTGGGTCATTCTTGGTTTGTGGGTTCCTGTTGGCCTGTAGTATCAATGTACATAATTAGAAAATATTTGACCAGAAAATGGGACTTTTGGGAATTACCTGTAAGCGCCCCTAGGGGTCGAATGTTGGCCATTCTTGGTTTGAGGGTTCCTGTTGACCTGTAGTATCAATGTACCAAATTAGAACATTTTTGACCATAAAATGGGAATTTAGGCGTGGCCTCTAGTGCCCCCTAGGGGCGAATGTTAGCCATTCTTTGTTTGTGGGTTCCTGTTGGCCAGTAGTATCAATGTACCATATTAGAAAATTTTTGACCAGAAAGCGAAATTTTGGGAGTGGCCTGTAGTGCCCCTAATGGCGAATGTGGGCCATACTTGGTTTGTGGGTTCCTGTTGGCCTGTAGTATCAATGTACCAAATTATAACTTTTTGACCAGAAAATGGGAATTTCGGCTGGCCTCTAAGCCACCTAGTGGTGAATGTCGGTCATTCTTGGTTTGTGGATTCCTTTTGGCCTGTACTATTAATGTACCAAATTAGAACATTTTTGACCAGAAAATGGGAATTTCGGCATGGCCTGTAGTGCCCCTAAGGCGAATGTTAGCCATTCTTGGTTTGAGGGTTCCTGTTGACCTGCAGTATCAATGTACCAAATTAGAACGTTTTTGACCAGAAAGCGAAATTTTGGAGTAGCCTGTAAGCCCCCTAAGGGCGAATGTAGGCCACACTTGGTATGTGGGTTCCTGTTGGCCTGTAGTATCAAAGTACCAAATTAGAACATTTTTGACCAGAAAATGGGAATTTTGGCTTGTCCTGTAGTGCCCCTAGTGGCGAATGTCGGTCATTCTTGGTTTGTGGATTCCTGTTGGCCTGTACTATTCTTGTACCGAATTAGAACATTTTTGACCAGAAAATGGGAATTTTGGCTTGTCCTGTAGTGCCCCCTAGTGGCGTATGTCGGTCATTCTTGGTTTGTGGATTCCTGTTGGCCTGTACTATTAATTTACCAAATTAGAACATTTTTGACCAGAAAATGGGAATTTTGGCATGGCCATTCTTTGCACAGTACTTCAGAGTGATGTCATCTTTAAGCATGTTAGGTTTGAAAAACCATCAGTCAAAATTACATTTGATTTATTGACACGTATATATTGTTAAAATTTGGACATTTACATAAACACGCCCCTTTCAGCCATTTTGTATAGTATTCATTTTTTCCTAAGTAGCGTTTTCAAGGATGTCCATTCTACACATGTGTACCAAATTTCAAGTCAATTGGAGCTCACGGTTCAGGAGAAGAAAGAGTTTTGTAGGTTTTAGCAAATTTTCAGCGTCACGGGAAAATCCATCATGGCGGAAGTTATGGGTTCTTGAGGCTTTTTGTTCCCCATGAGGAATGAGGCATGTACACCAAATTTCAGAAGATTTGGACAAATGGCGTGGAAATTGTATCACTTTGAATTTTTTTTTTTGGGCGTGGCCTGTAGCGCCACCTATGGGCGAATGTGGGCCATTCTTGGTTTGGGGGTACCCGTTGGCATGGAGTATCAATGTGCCAATTTAGAAAATTTTGACCAGTGACTTTTTGAGCTATTGGGGCTCAAGGAGAAGAATAATAATAATAATAATAATAAATATAGCTGCAAGCAGCAATGCTGATTCCTCCTCAAAATGGCAAATCATTTCAAATTGATCAGTAGAGGGTTGGGGTTAAACCCTCTCAATGGATGAATCCAAAAAACATGTATTTCTGTCTGAATCCTAAGCGAAACATTTTCAGTCTACAGGAAAATCCATCATACCTTATGGATCCTTGAGGCGTTTTTGTTCCCAATGAGAAATGAGGCATGTACACCAAGATTCAAAAGAATTGGTTAAATAGGCGTGGAAATGGTATCACTTTGAAAATATTTTTTGGGGACGTGGCCTGTAAGCGCCTCCTATGGGCAAATGTGGGTCATTCTTGGTTTGTGGGTTCCTGTTGGCCTGTAGTATCAATGTACATAATTAGAAAATATTTGACCAGAAAATGGGACTTTTGGGAATTACCTGTAGCGCCCCTAGGGGTGAATGTTAGCCATTCTTGGTTTGAGGGTTCCTGTTGACCTGTAGTATCAATGTACCAAATTAGAACATTTTTGACCATAAAATGGGAATTTCAGGTGGCCTCTAGTGCCCCCTAGAGGCGAATGTTAGCCATTCTTTGTTTGTGGGTTCCTGTTGGCCAGTAGTATCAATGTACCATATTAGAAAATTTTTGACCAGAAAGCGAAATTTTGGGAGTGGCCTGTAGCGCCCCTAATGGCGAATGTGGGCCATACTTGGTTTGTGGGTTCCTGTTGGCCTGTAGTATCAATGTACCAAATTATAACTTTTTGACCAGAAAATGGGAATTTCGAGCTGGCCTCTAAGCGCCACCTAGTGGTGAATGTCGGTCATTCTTGGTTTGTGGATTCCTTTTGGCCTGTACTATTAATGTACCAAATTAGAACATTTTTGACCAGAAAATGGGAATTTCGGCATGGCCTGTAGTGCCCCTAGGGGCGAATGTTAGCCATTCTTGGTTTGAGGGTTCCTGTTGACCTGCAGTATCAATGTACCAAATTAGAGCGTTTTTGACCAGAAAGCGAAATTTTGGAGTAGCCTGTAAGCCCCCTAAGGGCTGAATGTAGGCCACACTTGGTATGTGGGTTCCTGTTGGCCTGTAGTATCAAAGTACCAAATTAGAACATTTTTGACCAGAAAATGGGAATTTTGGCTTGTCCTGTAGTGCCCCTAGTGGCGAATGTCGGTCATTCTTGGTTTGTGGATTCCTGTTGGCCTGTACTATTCTTGTGCGAATTAGAACATTTTTGACCAGAAAATGGGAATTTTGGCTTGTCCTGTAGTGCCCCTAGTGGCGTATGTCGGTCATTCTTGGTTTGTGGATTCCTGTTGGCCTGTACTATTAATTTACCAAATTAGAACATTTTTGACCAGAAAATGGGAATTTTAGCATGGCCATTCTTTGCACAGTACTTCAGAGTGATGTCATCTTTAAGCATGTTAGGTTTGAAAAACCATCAGTCAAAATTACATTTGATTTATTGACACGTATATATTGTTAAAATTTGGACATTTACATAAACACGCCCCTTTCAGCCATTTTGTATCGTATTCATTTTTCCTAAGTAGCGTTTTCAAGGATGTCCATTCTACACATGTGTACCAAATTTCAAGTCAATTGGAGCTCACGGTTCAGGAGAAGAAAGAGTTTTGTAGGTTTTAGCAAATTTTCAGCGTCTGGGAAAATCCATCATGGCGGAAGTTATGGGTTCTTGAGGCTTTTTGTTCCCCATGAGGAATGAGGCATGTACACCAAATTTCAGAAGATTTGGACAAATGGCGTGGAAATTGTATCACTTTGAATTTTGTTTTTTGGGCGTGGCCTGTAAGCGCCACCTATGGGCGAATGTGGGCCATTCTTGGTTTAGGGGTACCCGTTGGCATGGAGTATCAATGTGCCAATTTAGAAAATTTTTGACCAGTGACTTTTTGAGCTATTGGGGCTCAAGGAGAAGAATAATAATAATAATAATAATAATAAATATAGCTGCAAGCAGCAATCGTGATTCCTCCTCAAAATGGCAAATCATTTCAAATTGATCAGTAGAGGGTTGGGGTTAAACCCTCTCAATGGATGAATCCAAAAAACATGTATTTCTGTCTGAATCCTAAGCGAAACATTTTCAGTCTACAGGAAAATCCATCATACCTTATGGATCCTTGAGGCGTTTTGTTCCCAATGAGAAATGAGGCATGTACACCAAGATTCAAAAGAATTGGTTAAATGGCGTGGAAATGGTATCACTTTGAAAATATTTTTTTGGGGCGTGGCCTGTAAGCGCCTCCTATGGGCAAATGTGGGTCATTCTTGGTTTGTGGGTTCCTGTTGGCCTGTAGTATCAATGTACATAATTAGAAAATATTTGACCAGAAAATGGGACTTTTGGGAATTACCTGTAAGCGCCCCTAGGGGTGAATGTTGGCCATTCTTGGTTTGAGGGTTCCTGTTGACCTGTAGTATCAATGTACCAAATTAGAACATTTTTGACCATAAAATGGGAATTTCAGCGTGGCCTCTAGTGCCCCTAGAGGCGAATGTTAGCCATTCTTTGTTTGTGGGTTCCTGTTGGCCAGTAGTATCAATGTACCATATTAGAAAATTTTTGACCAGAAAACGAAATTTTGGGAGTGGCCTGTAAGCCCCCTAATGGCGAATGTGGGCCATACTTGGTTTGTGGGTTCCTGTTGGCCTGTAGTATCAATGTACCAAATTATAACTTTTTGACCAGAAAATGGGAATTTCGACTGGCCTCTAAGCGCCACCTAGTGGTGAATGTCGGTCATTCTTGGTTTGTGGATTCCTTTTGGCCTGTACTATTAATGTACCAAATTAGAACATTTTTGACCAGAAAATGGGAATTTCGGCATGGCCTGTAGTGCCCCTAGGGGCGAATGTTAGCCATTCTTGGTTTGAGGGTTCCTGTTGACCTGCAGTATCAATGTACCAAATTAGAGCGTTTTTGACCAGAAAGCGAAATTTTGGAGTAGCCTGTAAGCCCCCTAAGAGCGAATGTGGGCCACACTTGGTATGTGGGTTCCTGTTGGCCTGTAGTATCAAAGTACCAAATTAGAAAATTTTTGACCAGAAAATGGGAATTTTGGCTTGTCCTGTAGTGCCCCTAGTGGCTGAATGTCGGTCATTCTTGGTTTGTGGATTCCTGTTGGCCTGTACTATTCTTGTACCGAATTAGAACATTTTTGACCAGAAAATGGGAATTTTGGCTTGTCCTGTAGTGCCCCTAGTGGCGTATGTCGGTCATTCTTGGTTTGTGGATTCCTGTTGGCCTGTACTATTAATTTACCAAATTAGAACATGTTTGACCAGAAAATGGGAATTTTGGCATGGCCATTCTTTGCACAGTACTTCAGAGTGATGTCATCTTTAAGCATGTTAGGTTTGAAAAACCATCAGTCAAAATTACATTTGATTTATTGACACGTATATATTGTTAAAATTTGGACATTTACATAAACACGCCCCTTTCAGCCATTTTGTATCGTATTCATTTTTCCTAAGTAACGTTTTCAAGGATGTCCATTCTACACATGTGTACCAAATTTCAAGTCAATTGGAGCTACGGTTCAGGAGAAGAAGAGTTTTGTAGGTTTTCGCAAATTTTCAGCGTCACGGGAAAATCCATCATGGCGGAAGTTATGGGTTCTTGAGGCTTTTTGTTCCCCATGAGGAATGAGGCATGTACACCAAATTTCAGAAGATTTGGACAAATGGCGTGGAAATTGTATCACTTTGAATTTTGTTTTTTGGGCGTGGCCTGTAGCGCCACCTATGGGCGAATGTGGGCCATTCTTGGTTTGGGGGTACCCGTTGGCATGGAGTATCAATGTGCCAATTTAGAAAATTTTTGACCAGTGACTTTTTGAGCTATTGGGGCTCAAGGAGAAGAATAATAATAATAATAATAATAATAATAATAATAATAATAATAATAATAAAACCATCAATTACAATAGATTCCTCCTACGAGGAATCTAATAATAATAATAATAATAATAATAATAAAACCATCAATTACAATAGATTCCCTCCTACGGAGGAATCTAATAATAATAATAATAATAATAATAATAATAAAACCATCAATTACAATAGATTCCCTCCTACGGAGGAATCTAATAATAATAATAATAATAATAATAATAAAACCATCAAATACAATAGATTCCCTCCTTACGGAGGAATCTAATAATAATAATAAAACCATCAATTACAATAGATTCCCTCCTACGGAGGAATCTAATAAAACCATCAATTACAATAGATTCCCTCCTACGGAGGAATCTAATAATAATAATAATAAAACCGTCAAATACAATAGATTCCCTCCTTACGGAGGAATCTAATAATAATAATAATAATAATATGATAAATATAGCTGCAAGCAGCAATGCGGATTCCTCCTCAAAATGGCAAATCATTTAAAATTGATCAGTAGATGGTTGGGGATAAACCCTCCCAATTAAAGAATTCAAAAACATGTCTTTGTCTGAATCCTAAACAAAACATTTTCAATGTACAGGAAAATCCATACCGGACCTTATGGATCCTTGAGGCTTTTTTGTTCCCAATGAGAAATGAGGCATGTACACCAAGTTTCAGAAGAATTGGTTAAATGGCTTGGAAATGGTATCAGTTTGAAAATATTTTTTTGGGGCATGGCCTGTAACGCCACCTATGGGTGAATGTGGGCCATTCTTGGTTTGTGGGTTCCTGTTGGCCTGTACTATCAATGTACAAAATTAGAAAATATTTGACCAGAAAATGGGAATTTTGGAGTGGCCTGTAGCGCCCCCTAGGGGCGAATGTTGGCCATTCTTGGTTTGTGGGTTCCCGTTGGCATGTAGTATCAGTGTACCAAATTAGAACATTTTTGACCAGAAAATGGGAATTTAGGCATGGCCTGTTGCGCCCCCTAGGGGTGAATGTTGGCCATTCTTGGTTTGTGGGTTCCTGTTGGCCTGTAGTATCAATGTACCAAATTAGAACATTATTGACCAGAAAACGGGAATTTTGGCGTGGCCTTTAGCGTCCCCCTAGTGGCGAATGTCGGCCATTCTTGGTTTGTGGGTTCCTGTTGGCCAGTAGTACCATTCTACCAAATTAGAACATTTTAGACCAGAAAATGGGAATTTCGGCATGGCCTGTAGTGCCCCCTAGGAGTGAATGTTGGCCATTCTTTGCGCAGTACTTCAGAGTGATGTCATCTTGAAACATGTAGGTTTGAAAAACCATCAGTCAAAATTACATTTGGTTTATTGACACATATATATTGTTAAAATTTGGACATTTACATAAACACGCCCCTTTCAGCCATTTTGTATCGTATTCATTTTTCCTAAGTAAAGTTTTCAAAGACTTCAATTCTACACATGTGTACCAAATTTCAAGTCAATTGGAGCTACGGTTCAGGAGAAGAAGAGTTTTGTAGGTTTTCGCAAATTTTCATCGTACTTGAAAATCCATCATGGCGGAAGTTATGGGTTCTTGAGGCTTTTTTGTTCCCCATGAGAAATGAGGAATGTACACCAAGTTTCAGAAGATTTGGACAAATGGCGTGGAAATGGTATCACTTTGAAAATGTTTTTTTTGGGCGTGGCCTGTAGCGCCACCTATGGGCGAATGTTGACCATTCTTGGTTAGGGGGTGCCCGTTGGCATGGAGTATCAATGTGCCAATTTAGAAAACTTTTGACCAGTGACTTTTTGAGCTATTTGGGCTCAAGGAGAATAATAATAATAATAATAATAATAATAATAAATATAGCTGCAAGCAGCGATGGCGGGCCCAAGCCGGTGGCACCGCCACCCCCGTGCCTTTAGGGTTACTGTGCACGATGGGCAATAACGTAACCTCGCTTTGACCGTCGAGAAGATGTGTGCTGTAGAGCTCACATCAGTGTGTGCTCTGCAAAAGTGCGCATCAAGGGCACATATCGACCACAAAGTATGCGTGAGCACCCTTCCGATACCTAAAATGAAAAATGACACACCCTACGGTCTCATGGAGTTAATGGACACATGAAATATGTACACAAGACTGAAAATTCATATGAAGTGTGCCATTTGGAACAGGGCCTAGGACCGTGAACCACAATAGTCACATCTGTGAGGTAATTCAAATGTAGAATAATTTTTAATGTCATAGGACGTCATAGGTCAATATCTTTTGCAGCACTTAAACGTGTTAATCCAGAAGGCCAGTATTTATACGGGGGTCTCTGTACAGGTTTATTAATGTAATTATAATTTACGCACTGCTGAAGTTTCATCGAGATCAGTTAATGTATGCAGAAGTTATAACACACTTCCTTGCTTTCATGCTACCTTTATGTGCTTTTTGGATCTTCAAAGTTAATTTGCTATGTGTTCCACATCCAGTAGAGGGAGCCTCTATAACACACTTCATGTGTCCATTTTTAGTCCTAAATCAATTTCCTCGCCACGGCCAAACCGTTCGAGATATCAAAAATCCGTCCGGAATGTAGCATCCTTAATGTCTTGACTTCATGCCGACCGAGTTTGGTGGTGATTGGATTCATACTCTAGGAGGAATATATATAATTCCAGAGCATGTGTTTCCAAACAACCCATAATAGCCGACTTCCTGTTGGGCTGGCGTAAAACTTAGAGCACGAAAGTTGTTCGGCCCGATGAGATCTACAAGTGTACCGAGTTTCATATCATTATGATGTGAAACAAGCATGTTTGATATATGGACAAGTGTTCGAATCCCATTCCAGGGGGCGCTGTCGAGCCCCCCTGCCACGCCCGGGTACCATCTTCGGTCCGACCCTGATGGCCGCCGGTTCCGACCCGTGTGCAAAGTTTCAAGAGTTTTCGAGCACGTTAAGGGCCCCAAAACCATGAAAAACAAAAATAAAAGTATTTTCACTCTTCAGCAAAATCAGCACCCTCCCCACAGACACAGAGAGACGTAGGGTCAGTGAGAGAGGGAGAGAAAATTCTCCAAAACATCCACATTCAAACCAAAATAGCTGACTTTCTGTTGGTCTGAGCTAATGACTGTAAATTAGAAAGTTGTCCGGCTCGATGAGAACAATATAATTACTGAGTTTTGTGACTGTGGGTCAAAGTGTAAAGCAACCCCCCCACTTTTGTCAAAAGGTGGCGCTACTGAGCCCCTGCACCACGCCCGTTTCTGAAACTTTGCACATGTCTACTGGCTAATAAATGTGATGTGTCTGTCGAGTTTCATGCAATTTCAAGTATGCTAAGAGTCTCAAAAGCATCAAAAAAGAATATTCAAGTTTGAAGCGTTGCCACGACAACAGTTTTTAAGATATCAATAATCCTTTCACACGTCTACATCTGCCGTGTGTTTACATTATACACATAAAGTTTTAAGTAAATCGGGTAAAAATAAGAGGGTGATTTCAAAGCATTTTGAAAGTGACACACTTCCTTCTGCCAGTTGGTGGCGCTATAACTTTGACTCACAATAGTCACATCCATGCGATCGGCCTCTTACAGCGAACACACTGCTGAAGTTTCATCGACATCAATTAATGTATGCAGAAGTTATAACACACTTCCTGTTTCTCTTTTCGCGCCATCATTTCGTTTCCTCGCCACGGCCAAACCGTTCGACATATCAAAAATCCGCCAGCAATTTTTCATCCTCAATGTCTTGACTTCATGCTGACCGAGTTTCGTGGTGATAGGTGGAATTCTCTAGGAGGAGTATTTCAAATTCCATTGCATGCGTTTTCCAAAAAACCCTAAATAGACGATTTCCTGTTGGGCTGAGGTAAAAAGTAAAAGTATGAAGGATATATGAAACGATGAGATCTATATGTGTACCGAGTTTCATATTATTACATGCAAGCGTGTTTGATTTATGGACCAAGTTTTCGGACCCCGTTCCAGGGGGCGCCGTCGAGCCCCCCTGCCACGCCCGGGTACCAGCTTCAGCCCGGCCCTAACGGCCGCGGGTTCTGACCTGCATGCAAAGTTTCAAGAGTTTTCGAGCACGTTAAGAGCCCCAAAAGTGCCCCAATAGTCGTAAAAAAACAATAGGGCCTTGCCTTTTCAAGGCTTGGGCCCTAATAATAATAATAATAAATATAGCTGCGAGCAGCGATGGCGGGCCCAAGCCAGTGGCACCGCCACCCCTGTGCCTTTAGGGTTGCTGTGCACGATGGGCAATAACGTAACCTCGCTTTGACCGTCGAGAAGATGTGTGCTGTAGAGCTCGCATAAGTGTGTGCTCTGCAAAAGTGCGCATCGAGGGCACATATCGACCACAAAGTATGCGTGAGCACCCTTCCGATACCTCAAAATGAAAAATGAGACACCCTACGGTCTCATGGAGTTAATGGACACATGGAATAAGTACACAAGACTGAAAATTCATATGAAGTGTGCCATTTAGGACAGGGCCTATGACCGTGAACCACAATAGTCACATCTATGAGATAATTCAAATGTAGAATAATTTTTGATGTCATAGGATGTCATAGGTCAATATCTTTTGCAGCACTTAAATGTGTTAATCCAGAAGGCCAGTATTTATCTGGAGGTCTTTGTACAGGTTTATCAATGTAATTATAATTTACGCTTATGTGTTCCTATGATATGCAATGGAAGTACATTTTTATGTTTAACATGGGTGTATTCACAATACATAGCATACGATATAATATCTTAAGATTATTTATCATTATGTTAAGTACATCACACAAATGTGACTGTATTCACCTGTAATGTCTCCAATAAGTACAGTATATTGGCCTGTATGGCCATGATATATTGCCTTAGCTAGACTTTAGCTAACCTATTACATTAGCTAGTAGCTCATGAGTCATGAATGTTAGCAAGACACAAGTTAACTATAACGTCGACAAAATCTCATCTAATGGCGTGAATGGCTGATTTTGTTCACTTGAATTTTGTGACGTGTTTCAGAAAGATTATCGCGAAGACAGAGACAGCGCAGCCGGTTTATTTTCTTTATTTTACAAAAGCACAAGGTTTTGTTGTTATTTTAAGTGTACACAAATAAAAGTACGACTTTCATAGTTTGTGATGATGTATTAAATGTATCAGTATGGGCACAAATAACGCAGTATTTTGTTTAAGTTGTTTCCGCTGTTTCGAGAGAAAAATATAGCAGGACGTCATCTGGAATAATGCCAGAATTTAATATAATTATACCAGATTTCTTTCTCAACTGTTTGTTCACTTGAGACATAACAGACTCCTCAATATATCATGTATTTTTACACTTTGTTGTATGAAATTGTCCGTTCAGACGCTAAGCAGCAGCGAAGCGAAATCTCATCGGCGTGCGAGCGGCGTTAGACACGACGCGGCTCGATCGCTGTGTCACTCAATCTGCTTCGCAAACATGTATTTGAGTTGTTTTCACATTTGTTGAGTTGAATAGTGTAAAGTCAGCTTGAATGTTCAAACAGGCAAACATTGTATACAACCGACAAACCTTCGTGAAGATGCGAGCAAAGTTGAAAAGGCAACTTTAAATCGCAACGTTAATTAGCTCTCCTCTCTCGTTCGGCTTAAAGCCAAAATGTTCCCACACCGGAGCTGAAGATTGCGGCTTTGAAATCAATTCCATGTTGGACTCGTTCTTCCTAACTGGCTCGCTGAAGATGTCACGAAACAGAACACTTTAAAATGCAGTTGGTTCACGCCTTCTCTTCACCTGACGGTGTCCGCTCTCTCTCTCTCTGTGTGTGTGTGTGTGTGTGTGTGTGTGGACACGCTGCCTGAGCCCCGCCTCCGACACAGAGTGCAGACAAGATGACAGAGGCAGCGCAATCAACTAAAATGTTGGTGACATTCATTTTAATGTAAAAATGAATCTGATTATTATTTTTAATAATAAAACAAATTATCAGTTGCAATATATCGCGGCACCAAAAATGATCGCGCTCATTTCCATATATCGTGCGATAAGTCGATATATTGACTATCGCGACAGCTCTAGTCAGACAACCCTAAAACAACATCATACTCGGAAGTTTTGATACGTTAGGATCGATAAGCCCATCCCTACGTTCTTTAGACATATGTTTCATGTGTTGGTTTTAATAAAGACTCGGAGTACTCATAAAACTCACAGAACGAAATATGCGTCACACTTTACTGCGTTCTCAACAACATGTACAAGTCTTCTTCATACGTTAAAACAACGAGAATACAAAAAATAGGCTTAGAACTCCACCTAGTGGTTATATTATAGAATTAAAGGAGAAATTACATGAGACAGCTTTATAACTTAAATGGCTTTAACTGAAATAGACTAAAGTTTAATATAACTATTCTGATGAGTGAATATTTCCAACATCATGTTTGTGTTATCCGTTTCTGTAAGTTTTTGTGACGTGTTTCAGAAAGATAATCGCTTAGAATCATCTTAACCGGACATCACAGTTTATCACTGCAATAATTCATAATTCAATATATTGATACCCGATTTATTTATCAACTGTTTGTTCACTTGACATAAGGGGGTGATTTCAAAGCATTTTGAAAGTGACACACTTCCTTCTGCCAGTTGGTGGCGCTATAACTTTGACTCACAATAGTCACATCCATGCGACCGGCCTCTTCCCGCGAACACACTGCTGAAGTTTCATCGAGATCAGTTAATGTATGCAGAAGTTATAACAAAACTTCCTTGCTTTTATGCACCCTTTATGTGCTTTTTGGAGCTTCAAAGTTAATTTGTAATGTGTTCCACATTCAAACCAAAATATCTGACTTTCTTTTGCTCTGTTTGTTCACTTGAGACATAAGAGGGTGATTTCAAAGCATTTTGAAAGTGACACACTTCCTTCTGCCAGTTGGTGGCGCTATAACTTTGACTCACAGTAGTCACATCCATGTGACACACTGCTGAAGTTTCATCGAGATCAGTTAATGTATGCAAAAGTTATAACACACTTCCTTGCTTTTATGCTTCCTTTGTGTGCTTTTTGGAGCTTCAAAGTTCATTTGCAATGTGTTCCACATTCAAACCAAAATATCTGACTTTCTGTTGGTCTGTTTATTCACTTGAGACATAAGAGGGTGATTTCAAAGCATTTTGAAAGTGACATACTTCCTTCTGCCAGTTGGTGGCGCTATAACTTTGACTCACAATAGTCACATCCATGTGACACACTACTGAAGTTTCATCGAGATCAGTTAATGTATGCAGAAGTTATAACACACTTCCTTGCTATTTGCACCCTTTATATGCTACCTTTATGGGGTTTTTGGAGCTTCAAAGTTTCCTTTGCAATGTGTTCCACATTCAAACCAAAATATCTGACTTTCTGTTGGTCTGAGCTAATGACTGTAAATTAGAAAGTTGTCCGGCTCGATGAGATCAATATAATTCCTGAGATTTGTGACTCTAGGTCGAAGTATAAAACCAATACCCCACTTTTGTCAACAGGTGGCGCTACTGAGCCCCTGCATCACGCATCAAAAAAGAATATTCAACTTTGAAGCGCTGCCACGACCACAGTATTTAAGATATCAATAATCCTTTCACACGTCTACATCTGCCGTGTGTTTACATTATACACATAAAGTTTTAAGTAAATCGGGTAAAAATAAGAGTGTGATTTCAAAGCATTTTGAAAGTGACACACTTCCTTCTGCCAGTTGGTGGCGCTATAACTTTGACTCACAATAGTCACATCCATGCGATCGGCCTCTTCCAGCGATCACACTGCTGCGGTTTCATCGAGATCAATTAATGTATGCAGAAGTTATAACACATTTCCTGTTTCACTTTTCGCACCATAATTTCATTTCCTCGCCACGGCCAAACCGTTCGAGATATCAAAAATCCGCCGGCAATTTTTCATCCTCAATGTCTTGACTTCATGCTGACCGAGTTTCGTGGCGATTGGTGGAATTCTCTAGGAGGAGTATTTCACATTCCATTGCATGTGTTTTACAAAGAACCCTAAATAGACGATTTCCTGTTGGGCTGAGGTAAAAAGTAAAAGTATGAAGGATATATGAAACGATGAGATCTATATGTGTACCGAGTTTCATATTATTACATGCAAGCGTGTTTGATTTATGGACCAAGTTTTGGACCTCGTTCCAGGGGCTCGTCGAGCCCCCTGCCACGCCCGGTACCAGCTTCAGCCCGGCCCTAATGGCCGTGGGTTCTGACCAGTGTGCAAAGTTTCAAGAGTTTTTGAGCACGTTAAGAGCCCCAAAAGTGCCCGATAGTCGTAAAAAAAATAATAATAATAATAATAATAATAATAATCCTAACGAAAACAATAGGGTCCTACGCACATTGTGCTTGGGCCCTAATAATAATAATAATAATAATAATCCTAACTTGAAAACAATAGGGTCCTACGCACTTTGTGCTTGGGCCCTAATAATAATAATAATAATAATAATAATAATAATAATAATAATCCTAACTTGAAAACAATAGGGTCCTACGCACTTTGTGCTTGGGCCCTAATAATAATCCTAACTGAAAACAATAGGGTCCTACGCACTTTGTGCTTGGGCCCTAATAATAATAATAATAATAATAATCCTAACGAAAACAATAGGGTCCTACGCACTTTGTGCTTGGGCCCTAAATATAGCTGCGAGCAGCGATGGCGGGCCCAAGCCGGTGGCACCGCCACCCCCGTGCCTTTAGGGTTGCTGTGCACGATGGGCAATAACGTAACCTCGCTTTGACTGTCGAGAAGATGTGTGCTGTAGAGCTCGCATCAGTGTGCGCATCAAGGGCACATATCGACCACAAAGTATGCGTGAGCACCCTTCCGATACCTAAAATGAAAAATGAGACACCCTTCGGTCTCATGGAGTTAATGGACACATGAAATAAGTACACAAGACTGAAAATTCATATGAAGTGTGCCATTTAGGACAGGGCCTATGACCGTGAACCACAATAGTCACATCTATGAGATAATTCAAATGTAGAATAATTTTTGATGTCATAGGTCAATATCTTTTGCAGCACTTAAATGTGTTAATCCAGAAGGCCAGTATTTATCTGGAGGTCTTTGTACAGGTTTATCAATGTAATTATAATTTACGCTTATGTGTTCCTATGATATGCAATGGAAGTACATTTCTATGTTTAACATGGGTGTATTCACAATACATAGCATACTGATATAATATCTTAAGATTATTTATCATTATGTTAAGTACATCACACAAATGTGACTGTATTCACCTGTAATGTCTCCAATAAGTACAGTATATTGGCCTGTATGGCCATGATATATTGCCTTAGCTAGACTTTAGCTAACCTATTACATTAGCTAGTAGCTCATGAGTCATGAATGTTAGCAAGACACAAGTTAACTATATTTGCTTTTGGCTAATTAGCTGTATAGTCGAGGCACTGTACACGACACGGAGGGAGGGCGGGCATCGACAAAATCTCATCTACCGACCTGATGTTTTTTATTTAATAAATATATTTGTTTGACAGGAAGCTGTAAGCAAACAGGAATATATATATTAATTTATTTATTAAAAAAATTAAAATAAACACCCCAGAAAAAAGGGCACTAATTTCTCTCGAGGAAGAAAAAGGGCAGGTGCTCAAGCCCCCTTTGATGTCTATGTGTGCACGTGCCTGAGGTTGAGTAAATGATGAGAGAAATATATTTTTGGGGTAAACTCATTTTATTTGAAAGACTATCTAGGTACATAATAACACTGCATTGCTGTGACTGTTTATAAATTTCAAAATGTACAAGCTCACACTTTAAATGGTCAGTGCTTTGATTTTTAAATCATCAGTGATTATTTTTACATTTTACATGCCATTCAAAAACGTGGCATTTTACGGCGTAAGAGAGGAATTAAAAAACTTAAAATAATACCATTTGTACTTTTCAATGACTTGGGATGTCTATGTTCAGGGCCGAAGGCTAAATTGTTACTGTCTCTTTAAGAGGGTTTTATCGCATGTTTCGATATTCAAGGCACAGTTCAGTTTAATCTTTTGAGAACTGAGAAGTATCATTATTTTCGTTTTGTGCCGTGCTTGTTGCATCTGTATTCATTGTGAGACGATAATATACAGACTGCGTGAATGGCTGATTTTGTTCACTTGAATTTTGTGACGTGTTTCAGAAAGATTATCGCGAAGACAGAGACAGCGCAGCCGGTTTATTTTCTTTATTTTACAAAAGCACAAGGTTTTGTTGTTATTTTAAGTGTACACAAATAAAAGTACGACTTTCATAGTTTGTGATGATGTATTAAATGTATCAGTATGGGCACAAATAACGCAGTATTTTGTTTAAGTTGTTTCCGCTGTTTCGAGAGAAAAATATAGCAGGACGTCATCTGGAATAATGCCAGAATTTAATATAATTATACCAGATTTCTTTCTCAACTGTTTGTTCACTTGAGACATAACAGACTCCTCAATATATCATGTATTTTTACACTTTGTTGTATGAAATTGTCCGTTCAGATGCAAGCAGCAGGCGTTCGAGCGAGCGTTAGACACGACGCGGCTCGATCGCTGTGTCACTCAATCTGCTCGCAAACATGTATTTGAGTTGTTTTCACATTTGTTGAGTTGAATAGTGTAAAATCGCTTGAATGTTCAAACAGGCAAACACTGTATACAACCGACAAACCTTCGTGAAGATGCGAGCAAAAATAATCTCTCAGACATAGAGCTGTCACGATAACTACTTTTTGTTGTGCGATATATTGCACATAAATTAATTGCGATAAACGATATTATTGTAATTTTCAGACCATTTTATGCCACTGATTACATAATGACAATATAATAGCATAATAATGCAAGTACACTGTTTCAAAGAACATTTTATTCTTATTCTATTCAATATTTAGACATTGTGAAATGTGAAAAAATATATCCCAAATAAATAAAACAAGTAAATAAATACACTTTCGTTAACAAAAAGTGCAAGGTATCAAGAACTAGATCAAAACAAAGTAGGCTAATATGTCAATTTAAACTTTTAAAGTGTCTCACACAAAGGCACAGATGCATCAACAGGACATTTCTGCTGCTAGATTAGTTTTTTAATTGTTAGGCAGATTCCGAGAAAGGAACACCAACATGTTTACCTTGTGGGGCTTAAGGCAGGATCTTACTGGGGTAACAATGTTACCAGCTGTGCTAAACAGTCTTTCTTATAGCGAGTTACGCTATCCGTGAGTGTGCTGCCATTTCGGCTGTCACGTTTATATTTGCACTGTCGGAAAAGGCATCTGCAACAGATAACTGTCTGGAAGAAGGCCCTCTCCAACTCCAGCTGCAGTTGTTGTTCCCAGGTTGAAAAACTGGGTGGGATGGTTATGTTTTAGGTGCGATTTTAAGTTTGTTGTGTTGCCTCTTTACGCTGCTACTGTTTTAAAACACAGTCAACATACCGGCTCGTTCACGTTAATTAGCTCTCCTCTCTCGTTCGGCTTAAAGCCAAAATGTTCCCACACCGGAGCTGAAGATTGCGGCTTTGAAATCAATTCCATGTTGGACTCGTTCTTCCTAACTGGCTCGCTGAAGATGTCACGAAACAGAACACTTTAAAATGCAGTTGGTTCACGCCTTCTCTTCACCTAACGGTGTCCGCTCTCTCTCTCTCTCTCTGTCTGTCTGTGTGTGTGTGTGTGTGTGTGTGTGTGTGTGTGTGTGGACACGCTGCCTGAGCCCCGCCTCCGACACAGAGTGCAGACAAGATGACAGAGGCAGCGCGATCAACTAAAATGTTGGTGACATTCATTTTAATGTAAAATGAATCTGATTATTATTTTTAATAATAAAACAAATTATCAGTTGCAATATATCGCGGCACCAAAAATGATCAGCTCATTTACATATATCGTGCGATAAGTCGATATATTGACTATCGCGACAGCTCTAGTCAGACAACCCTAAAACAACATCATACTCGGATCTTGATACGTTAGGATCGATAAGCCCATCCCTACTTTCTTTAGACATATGTTTCATGTGTTGGTTTTAATAAAGACTCGGAGTACTCATAAAACTCACAGAACGAAATATGCGTCACACTTTACTGCGTTCTCAACAACATGTAAGTCTTCTTCATACGTTAAAACAACGAGAATACAGAAAATAGGCTTAGAACTCCACCTAGTGGTTATATTATAGAATTAAAGGAGAAATTACATGAGACAGCTTTATAACTTAAATGGCTTTAACTGAAATAGACTAAAGTTTAATATAACTATTCTGATAAGTGTATATTTCCAACATCATGTTTGTGTTATCCGTTTCTGTAAGATTTTGTGACGTGTTTCAGAAAGATAATCGCTTAGACAGAGCTGATAGTTTATTTTCATCTTAACCGGACATTGATCACTGCAATAATTCATAATTCAATATATTGATACCCGATTTCTTTATCAACTGTTTGTTCAATTGAGACATAAGGGGTGATTTCAAAGCATTTTGAAAGTGACACACTTCCTTCTGCCAGTTGGTGGCGCTATAACTTTGACTCACAGTAGTCACATCCATGTGACACACTGCTGAAGTTTCATCGAGATCAGTTAATATATGCAAAAGTTATAACACACTTCCTTGCTTTTATGCTTCCTTTGTGTGCTTTTGGAGCTTCAAAGTTCATTTGCAATGTGTTCCACATTCAAACCAAAATATCTGACTTTCTGTTGCTCTGTTTGTTCACTTGAGACATAAGAGGGTGATTTCAAAGCATTTTGAAAGTGACACACTTCCTTCTGCCAGTTGGTGGCGCTATAACTTTGACTCACAATAGTCACATCCATGCGACCGGCCTCTTCCCGCGAACACACTGCTGAAGTTTCATCGAGATCAGTTAATGTATGCAGAAGTTATAACAAAACTTCCTTGCTTTTATGCACCCTTTATGTGCTTTTTGGAGCTTCAAAGTTAATTTGTAATGTGTTCCACATTCAAACCAAAATATCTGACTTTCTGTTGCTCTGTTTGTTCACTTGAGACATAAGAGGGTGATTTCAAAGCATTTTGAAAGTGACACACTTCCTTCTGCCAGTTGGTGGCGCTATAACTTTGACTCACAATAGTCACATCCATGTGACACACTGCTGAAGTTTCATCGAGATCAGTTAATGTATGCAGAAATTATAACACACTTCCTTGCTATTTGCTCCCTTCATATGCTACCTTTATGGGGTTTTTGGAGCTTCAAAGTTTCCTTTGCAATGTGTTCCACATTCAAACCAAAATATCTGACTTTCTATTGGTCTGAGCTAATGACTGTAAATTAGAAAGTTGTCCGGCTCGATGAGAACAATATAATTCCTGAGTTTTGTGACTCTAGGTCGAAGCATAAAACCAATACCCCACTTTTGTCAACAGGTGAGCTACTGAGCCCCTGCACCACGCATCAAAAAGAATATTCAACTTTGAAGCGCTGCCACGACCACAGTATTTAAGATATCAATAATCCTTTCACACGTCTACATCTGCCGTGTGTTTACATTATACACATAAAGTTTTAAGTAAATCGGGTAAAAATAAGAGTGTGATTTCAAAGCATTTTGAAAGTGACACACTTCCTTCTGCCAGTTGGTGGCGCTATAACTTGGACTCACAATAGTCACATCCATGCGATCGGCCTCTTCCAGCGATCACACTGCTGCGGTTTCATCGAGATCAATTAATGTATGCAGAAGTTATAACACATTTCCTGTTTCACTTTTCGCGCCATAATTTCGATTCCTCGCCACGGCCAAACCGTTCGAGATATCAAAAATCCGCCGGCAATTTTTCATCCTCAATGTCTTGACTTCATGCTGACCGAATTTCGTGGCGATTGGTGGAATTCTCTAGGAGGAGTGTTTCACATTCCATTGCATGTGTTTTCCAAAGAACCCTAAATAGACGATTTCCTGTTGGGCTGAGGTAAAAAGTAAAAGTATGAAGGATATATGAAACGATGAGATCTATATGTGTACCAAGTTTCATATTATTACATGCAAGCGTGTTTGATTTATGGACCAAGTTTTCGGACCCCGTTCCAGGGGGCGCCGTCGAGCCCCCCTGCCACGCCCCGGTACCAGCTTCAGCCCGGCCCTAATGGCCACGGGTTCTGACCAGTGTGCAAAGTTTCAAGAGTTTTTGAGCATGTTAAGAGCCCCAAAAGTGCCCCAATAGTCGTAAAAAAAAAATAATAATAATAATAATAATAATAATTAAAGCTGCGAGCAGCGATGACGGGCCCAAGCCGGTGGCACCACCACCCCTGGGCCTTTAGGGTCGCCAGCGCACGACGGGCAATAACGTAAGCTTCGCTCGACCGTCGAGAAGATGTGTGCAAATTCCAAGAAATCCACATTCAAACCAAAATATCTGACTTTCTGTTGGTCTGTTTGTTCACTTGAGACATAAGGGGTGATTTAAAAGCATTTTGAAAGTGACACACTTCCTTCTGCCAGTTGGTGGCGCTATAACTGACTCACAATAGCAACATCCATGCGATCGGCCTCTTACAGCGAACACACTGCTGAAGTTTCAGTCGAGATCAATTAATGTATGCAGAAGTTATAACAGACTTCCTGTTTCTCTTACTGCCTTCTGCCAGTTATTATAGGCTTTGTACTTTACTCACGCTCCAATACCGACGTAGAAAATCATCCTCTTTGCATGCTAAAAATATGCTTGGAAACATCACAGTGGGCGGTGCTTACTGTGAATGATACTAATTGTACTACTGACTATTTAAACAGAGTAATTTTTATATGGTAGGTTTACTATTTTACTATTATATTTTATTGCGGCTATAATGAACAGGCTGCAATGTCAAGATTGCAATGATGGAGTGTGTGTGTGTGTGTGTATTTGTAACCTTAAAGGGGTCATATAATGCCATTTTTGTACAAGTTAATATGAATCTTTAGGGTCTAAATGAAAACTTTGTAATATACTTTTATTAAAAATTCTCATTAGTGTTTTAAGAAAACACAAATTTTAACTGCTCAAAAACAGCTCCATTTTCAGCACGCCGTTTCAGTGCATATGACTTTAAATGATAATGAGGTTTGGTCACCCGCCCCTCCCTCCGTTCTGGGGAATTCTAGTCTTGAATCATATGCATTTGCAAGATGTAAACAGTATTTTGCCAGTATTGTGTTACCATTCATCTTCATGCAGTTATAACTGGTTTTTTTTACATTACTTCTTAATCAGTAACATACAAGTAAACCAGGTGTAACTTAGTGTTACCATGTTAACTGTAACACCTGCGTACACAGTTTTTAATAACACAATAACCATAACGCGTTGTTCATTATAAACGTGTGATTATGAATTATATTGAGAACGTCGTAACGTTATGGAAAACATGCCGTAATGTACCCTGAGTGTAAACATTAGCCACATGCAGTTTAGCGTTGTTTTGGTTGAACTCACCTCTGAGTGCTGCTTTACCTGCAGTTGAGCGTTGTTAAACTCACCGATGAATGGTGTTGTACGCCACAATGAGCGTTGTTAAACTCACCGATGAATGCGGTTGCCTATGAGCACGCTAAACCTTTGCTGAGAGGGCACTTTGATATCAGATTGTGAGGGTTTTTAAAAATAAAAAAACTGTTGGAGGGTCAGATAAAGATGATCTGGGGGCCACCATTATACTAGCCCTGCCATAGATCATTCATTGTAGCCTATTCCTTTTTATTTTTATTTATTGCAGTCTCGACCCATTCGCAGCAGGCGAAAAACGTACGTGCAGGTCCAGCTGTTTCGTTTTGGTGGTGCGATGAAGACTTTCGTCGAACATCAGCACGAACGGTCCCGTGATTTTGGAAATTAGTCATCATCCGCTATTCCAAAGCGCGTAATGGCTGATGGCTGTAGTTTGCTGGAGACCCTTGACAGCAGTTAGATATTTTTCACTTTTTGAATGAGACTCCAGCGCCCGTACACCCAACATTCCCAATTTAATAGCTTTCTTGCATAAGCAGTAGGCTTCAAATGCGTTATTTGCAACTGGGTTTAACCAAGCACGAAATTCAGATTTTTCAAGCCAAGTATCGCTAAACTTGCACTTCCTCATAGCTGAATAAAATCCGTTTAACGTCTTTCTGTTGTATCCGAGAGACTCGCGCCAATAACACGAAAGCTCAAAGCTGGCTGTTGCATGTTGGTCTATTTTGTAGTCATAATACAGCGAATTATATTTGGACTAGCGAAATAAGAAACTACAACAGCACGGAAGTAAAAAAGAAACATTCCAAAGCTGCAGGGAGCATTTAAATGAGATTTACATGGACGTAGGAAAATTAAGACCTGTTAAAAATTATTTAAGACCTAGAACACAATACTTCAGCAAATTTAAGACTTTTAAGGCCTTAAATTGTGATTTTGAAATTTTAGACTTTTAAGACTTTTTAAGACCCGTGGAAACCCTGTTTTTTTTTTTTATTATTATTATTTTTTTTGGTAGAGTATTTTTTATTGTATCACCAAAGCAATGACGCTCACGACTCCGTTGAAGTATCCAGCATCTCTAAGGTCTGCAAATAACTCCATCCAGAACTGAGACCTATATACATTTTGAAGAGTCCTCAAGCTGATGCTTACACCGTGTACAGCGTCACGAGTGGTCCTCGTTAAAATATTGAGCGCAATGATGCAGTATGTCTTGTTTTTCCGTCTGGTCCGCGTCTTTTAAAATCTCCAAACACCGTTCTCAACAGTCAACACGTACAAGTGTTCTTCTTACGTTAAAAGAACGAGAATACAGAAAATGTGCTTAGACCTCCATCTAGTGGTTATATTATAGAATTAAAGGAGAAATTACATATGAGACAGCTTTATAACTGAAATAGACAAGTTTAATATAACTATACTGATAAGTGTATATTTCCAACCATGTTTGTGTTATCCGTTTCTGTAAGTTTTTGTGACGTGTTTCAGAAAGATAATCGCTTAGACAGAGTAATAGTTTATTTTCATCTTAACCGGACATCACAGTTGATCAGTGAAATAATTCATAATTCAATATATTGATACCGATTTCTTTATCAACTGTTTGTTCAATTGAGACATAAGGGGTGAATTCAAAGCATTTTGAAAGTGACACACTTCCTTCTGCCAGTTGGTGGCGCTATAACTTTGACTCACAATAGTCACATCCACGCGACCGGCCTCTTCAAGTGAAGAAACTGCTTAAGTTTCATCGAGATCAAGTAATGTATGCAGAAGTTATAACACACTTCCTTGCTGTTTAAGCTTCAGTTATGTGCTTTTTGAGCTTCAAAGTTCTTGTGCAATGTGTTCCACATTCAAACCAAAATATCTGACTGTAGGTCAAAGTATGAAACCAATACCCCACTTTTGTCTGAAGGTGGCGCTACTGAGCCCCTGCACCAGGCATCAAAAAGAAAATTCAAGTTTGAAGAGCTGCCGCGACAGCAGTATTTAAGATATCAATAATTCTTTCACACGTCTACATCTGCCGTGTGTTTACATTACTACACCTAAAGTTTGAAGTAAATCGTGTAACAATAAGTGGGTGATTTTAAAGCATTTTGAAAGTGACACACTTCCTTCTGCCAGTTGGTGGCGCTATAACTTTGACTCACAGTAGTCACATCCATGCGATCGGCCTCTTACAGCGAACACACCGCTGAAGTTTCATCGAGATCAATTAATGTATGTAGAAGTTATAACACTCTGACTGTTTCTCGTTTCTCGCCATCATTTCGTTTCCTTGCCACGGCCAAACCGTTGGAGATATCAATAATCTGCCGGCAATTTTTCATGGTCAATGTCTTGACATCATGCTGACCGAGTTTGGTGGCGATTGGTGGAGTTCTCTGGGAGGAGTATTCCAAATTCCATTGCGTGCGTTTTTCAAACAACCCTAAATAGACGGTTTCCTGTTGGTCTGGGGTAAAAAGTGAAAGTATGAAGAATATATGAAATGATGAGATCTATATGTGTACCGAGTTTCATATTATTACATGCAAGCGTGTTTGAGTTATAGACCAAGTTTTCGACCCCTGTTCCAGGGGCGCTGTCGAACCCCTGCCACGCCGGGTACCAGCTTCAGGCCGGCCCTAATGACCGCAGGTTCTGACCCGTGTGCAAAGTTTCAAGAGTTTTTGAGCATGTTAAGAGCCCCAAAAGTGCCCGTAAGTCGTAAAAAAATAATAATAATAATAATAATAATAATAATAATAATAATAATCCTAACTGAAAACAATAGGGTCCTACGACTTTGTGCTTGGGCCCTAATTAAAGCTGCGAGCAGCGATGACGAGCCCAAGCCGGTGGCACCGCCACCCCGTGCCTTTAGGGTTGCTGTGCACGATGGGCAATAACGTAACCTCGCTTTGACTGTCGAGAAGAAGATGTGTGCTGTAGAGCTCCAACGAACATTCGCAACGACAGCTCTCGACCTAGTTAGAAGCATTTCTTGTTTGCATGACATGTGGACTTAATAAATCCTTATCTTGAGCCAAATAAACAAGCTGACATTCAGTACAACCTGTGTCTTTTGTTTAGAACACATACAAATGTTATTTATGTACCATTTTTGTACGTTACATAAATAAATAAAGCACCGTTTTTGAAGACTGCGCATGTGTGAACGTGCTCTACTATGTAAGAACGAGCCGATTATTGAATCTGGAAATGGGTGGGGCCTGTAACACCTTTAGGAACCAAACGTGCAACACTCATAAATACCGGTTGTAAATCACATTCCCTCATTCGTCTTTGAGATGGCTTCACGTGTTTGGATCGTCGGCAGTTCCATCATCCGCACACTGCATACTCGCTTCTGTGAGCAGCGCCTGGACGGAAACCTCGGTCTTCATTGTGAGATCACCTGGGACGGCAGAGGAGGCAGACTCTGGGAGCAGCTGTTTCCAGCTCTGCGCTCTCTCAGGCCAAAGCTACAGCTCCAGATATTCTCATTATTCACCTGGGAGGGAACAGTTTGTGTCGGGTGGGCGCAACCGCCTCGATTTTCTTCGGAAATAAAGAGTGACCTGACCGAAGTCTTACAAATGTTTCCCAGAACCAGGCTGGTGTTTTCTGGCATTTTACCCCATCTAAATTGGAGAGGACAGACTGGCAGGACTGGCTATGGCATTGAACGAAGCCGGCGGTGGATCAACGGCGCCATTTCTGGCTTCTTGGCAGAGAGGCAGATGCGCTGCATTCACCACAGAAACATCGGCTTGTTCCATCTGTGCAGAGACGGAGTCCACCTGAGACCAGAGGGAAACCAGCTTCTGCCGAGCAACCTCCGAGAAGCTCTGCAGGTGGAACTCAGAAGATGAAGCAACAAATGTCCTTTTAAGGGCAGCAACAATGGCTCTTTTAAGAGCCACATTCACTCATTCAAATAAAAAGCATTTTCCAAGTGTGTGAAATTCGTTGTTCCTCACCTTACTTGATGTCAGGTTTCAGATGACTTGTTTTTAAATAAAAATGTCGATTCCTCTTATCCATTCCTTTGTAAGCATTTCAATATAACTTTCAAACCATTTAAGAATCGGTGCGCTGTTTTCTGTGCTGACCACAATCCAAAGCGTGCCATAAAGCAGCGGTGCTCAAACTTTTTTGTTTTGGTTTATTTATATAAAGACACAGAGAATATTACTTGGCTTACCTGATTAGAATTATAAAAAAAATAACTAGGGAATCACTAAAACGAGAGAATTATTCTTATTTGATGATACTCTCAAAACATTCCACAACAAATCCTTGAAATTGAATGATATTCAGAACAGAACATGAATAAAAAAACGCTCTCTTTACAATCAAAATGTTTTTACATTTGCGATGTATTTGGATGCTAAACTATTCTTTATTATAGGCTTTGTACTTTACTCACGCTCCAATACCGACGTAGAAAATCATCCGCTTTACATGCTCAAAAATATGCTTGGAAACATCACAGTGGAGCGGTGCTTACTGTGAATGATACTGAATTGTACTACTGACTATTTAAACTAGGGCTGGGCGATATGGCAAAATATATTATCACGATATTTTTTTCCATATTGATCGATATCGATATTTGTTACGATATATAATTTAATAATGCTGCCCGTTTGAAAAGTATACTGATAATGATGCCTGAAGAAACCAGAAGGTTCAATAGTTGAACTATATAGTTTATTAACATAAATAAATAACAATGCAAACATTTAACTGTGCAAACATGGATTGGTTGAGAATATATTTTGTTATAAAAGAATATTGATAAACTTTAAATCTAAATGTTAACATTTTACTTTTAGCAAACATGCTTTATCTGCCTTGACAAAACAATGCAAGTTAGCTTGCCTTGTAACTGATTATAAAATATCAAACTAAAAGCTGTGACTACAGTACTATCACATCAAATTTCTTTGGCAGGGCAGCAAACATTTCAAAATGTTTGCAGAGGTACAACCAAGACAACAAATGTAAACAAGTGAACCACAAAGTCCCTGGCAGATTTAAGTACTTAACTGTCAGATAAATAAAATATTAATTGTGTACTGGTTTTAAATATCTCAAATGTTTTAGAGGTAGCAATCTGAGTAAAAAGTGCAAAATGTAAACATTGTAAACCAGTCACTATGCTACACCTTTTAGGTAGTGCTCATGTAACCCTAATTACCCTATTATAGGTTTTTTGCCAGAAAGACTAGTCTGCAAAACTTTTGGACGGAGTAACATTAACATGGGCCCGCATTTTCATACTCTCGGTGTGGTCGCTGGGATGGTACCTTTTCAGGTGACCGAAAAGGTTTTATTTGTGTTTCCGTCTTGGTTATCACCGACCGGCGGCATATTTACGCGAGACCGTCTTTATTTGCGCGTCGTCAGCTTTTCAGATATCCAAACCACTTCCATATAATTGGCGTCTTGTTACCTTTTTTGTCAACAATTTCCTTAGCTTTGGAAGATAGTTCGAGGTCGTCGTTTCCACTCATTTTTTCTTTACACTCACTTTCTTCACTGCCGGTAGCTCAAACAGTGCTCTGCTAGCAAATGGGCGTGTACTTAGACGCACAAGCCAAAATCTGCGTTCTGACTGGCTGTTGTCCGTTTATTTCTGCTTTGTAATAGGCTGTTAGGTCTATCCATATCGAGTAAACATGTCAAAAGTTTATCATCGTAGTCTAAATAAATATTATCGCGATGCCATATCGAGATCGTTTTATCGCCCAGCCCTAATTTAAACAGAGTAATTTTTATATGTTAGGTTTACTATTTTATTATTATATTTTATTGCGGATATAATGAACAGGCTGCGATGTCAAGATTGCAATGATAGAGTGTGTGTGTGTGTTTGTGTGTGTATATTTGTAACCTTAAGTAATCATGGTTTATTTATTCATTTATTTATTCATTTGTTCTTTTATTTATTTATTATTTAACATGCATGTGTGCATTATTAAAAGTACCATTGCAGCAACGAGAACGGGTCTGAGCCAAATTATGTTAAAGATGTGTTCTGGTGACTGGCGTGTTTTAAACCAATCAGATAAGAGTAAATCGAGAGTTAGCGATTAGCTCATCTGATTGGCTACATGAAGAAGGTGGACCCGCCCTCCACTTCGCACTCCGTTGGAACTACGTCATTTCAACAACAAATGGTAGATTTATCAGAAAATTAATCAGAAAGAAAATCAATCGCAAAGATCGCCAAAACAATAATTATAAAAGTGGTTGTTTGCTGCCATTTTTTTGTTTTCTTAAAAATGTAAAACACAAGCATCGATGTTTTATCACAGGTTTACAATAAAAATAAGAGTGTGATTTCAAAGCATTTTGAAATTTGATCATCATTCTCGGACGTTTTGATACGTTCGGATCGATCAGCCCATCCCTACTTTCTTTAGACATATGTTTCATGTGTTGGTTTTAATAAAGACTCGAGTACTCATAAAACTCACAGAGCGAAATATGCGTCACACTTTACTGCGTTCTCAACAACATGTACAAGTCTTCTTCATACGTTAAAACAACGAGAATACAGAAAATAGGCTTAGAACTCCACCTAGTGGTTATATTATAGAATTAAAGGAGAAATTACATGAGACAGCTTTATAACTGAAATGGCTTTAACTGAAATAGACTAAAGTTTAATATAACTATTCTGATAAGTGTATATTTCCAACATCATGTTTGTGTTATCAGTTTCTGTAAGTTTTTGTGACGTGTTTCAGAAAGATAATGGCTTAGACAGAGCAATAGTTTATTTTCATCTTAACCGGACATTAAAGTTCTAGGTCAAAGTATGAAACCAATACCCCAATTTTGTCTGAAGGTGGCGCTACTTAGCCCCTGCACCAGGCATCAAAAAAGAAAATTCAAGTTTGAAGAGCTGCCACAACAACAGTATTTAAGATATCAATAATCCTTTCACACGTCTACATCTGCCGGGTGTTTACATTATACACATAAAGTTTGAAGTAAATCGTGTAACAATAAGTGGGTGATTTTAAAGCATTTTGAAAGTGACACACTTCCTTCTGCCAGTTGGTGGCGCTATAACTTTGACTCACAATAGTCACATCCATGCGATCGGCCTCTTACAGCGAACACACCGCTGAAGTTTCATCGAGATCAATTAATGTATGCAGAAGTTATAACACTCTGACTGTTTCTTGTTTCTCGCCATCATTTCGTTTCCTCGCCACGGCCAAACCGTTAGAGATATCAAAAATCTGCCGGCAACTTTTCATGCTCAATGTCTTGACATCATGCTGACCGAGTTTGGTGGCGATTGGTGGAATTCTCTGGGAGGAGTATTCCAAATTCCATTGCGTGCGTTTTTCAAACAACCCTAAATAGACGGTTTCCTGTTGGTCTGGGGTAAAAAGTAAAAGTATGAAGGATATATGAAACGATGAGATCTAGAAGTGTACCGAGTTTCATATTATTACATGCAAGCATGTTTGATATATGGACAAGTGTTCGAATCCCATTCCAGGTGTCACTGTCGAGCCCCCCTGCCACGCCCGGGTACCAGCTTCAGCCCGGCCCTGATGGCCGCGGGTTCTGACCGTTGTGCAAAGTTTCAAGAGTTTTCGACCACGTTAAGGGCCCCAAAAGTCCCAGAAACCTTGAAAAACAATCAAACAATCAAAAAGCAAATCTCACCCAACAGAGAACCCCCCCCCCCCCCCCAACACACACACACAAAAAATTTGGCAGGGCCATTCTGTCTGTCAGAGAGACACAGAGAGAAAAAACACTGAACGGGAGGGGTCACTCAGAGAGAGAAAAATTGAAAGAAATCCACATTCAAACCACAATATCTGACTTTCTGTTGTTCGGAGCTAATGACTGTAAATTAGAAAGTTGTTCGGCTTGATGAGAACAATATACACGCCGAGTTTTGTAACTGTAGATAGAACTAACTAAGTTATAACACACTTCATGTGTCCATTTTTAGTCCTAAATCAATTTCCTCGCCACGGTCAAACCGTTCGAGATATCAAAAATCCGTCGGCAATGTAGCATCCTCAATGTCTTGACTTCATGCTGACCGAGTTTGGTGGCGATTGGATTAATTCTCTAGGAGGAATATATATAATTCCAGAGCATGTGTTTCCAAACAACCCATAATAGCCGACTTCCTGTTGGGCTGGCGTAAAACTTAGAGCACGAAAGTTGTTCGGCCCGATGAGATATAGAAGGGTACCGAGTTTCATATTATTACATGCAAGCATGTTGATATGTGGACAAGTGTTCAGACCCTGTTCAAGGGGGCGCTGTCGAGCCCCCCTGCCACGCCGGGTACCAGATTCAGCCCGGCCCTGATGGCCGCGGGTTCTGACCTGTGTGCAAAATTTCAAGAGTTTTTGAGTACGTTAAGGGCCCCAAAAGTCCTGGAAACCTTGAAAAACAATATCTTAATGCAAATCTCACCCAACAGAGAAATCCCCTCTCCCTCCCCCTCCCCTCCCCACACACAGAGAATTGGCAGGGGGCACGTTGTCAGAGAGAGACAGAGAGAGAGAAAAACATAGAATGGGAGCGGTCACTCTGTCAGTCAGAGAGAGAACAATTCCAAGAAATCCACATTCAAACCACAATATCTGACTTTCTGTTGGTCGGAGCTAATGACTGTAAATTAGAAAGTTGTTCGGCTCGATGAGAACAATATACACGCCGAGTTTTGTAACTGTAGATAGAACTAACTAAGTTATAACACACTTCATGTGTCCTTTTTTAGTCCTAAATGAATTTCCTCGCCACGGCCAAACCGTTCGAGATATCAAAAATCCGTCCGAATGTAGCATCCTCAATGTCTTGACTTCATGCCGACCGAGTTTGGTTGCGATTGGATTCATTCTCTAGGAGGAATATATATAATTCCAGAGCACGTGTTTCCAAACAACCCATAATAGCCGACTTCCTGTTGGGCTGGCGTAAAACTTAGAGCACGAAAGTTGTTCGGCCCGATGAGATCTACAAGTGTACCGAGTTTCATATTATTACATGCAAGCATGTTTGATATACAGACAAGTGTTCGAATCCCATTCCAGGGGCGCTGTCGAGCCCCCTGCCACGCTCGGGTACCATCTTCGGACCGGCCCTGATGGCCGCGGGTTCTGACCTGTGTGCAAAGTTTCAAGAGTTTTCGAGCACGTTAAGGGCCCCAAAACCTTGAAAAACTAAAATAAAAGCATTTTCACTCATCAGCAAAATCAGCACCCTCCCCACAGACACAGAGACACGTAGGGTCAGTGAGAGAGGGAGAGAAAATTCTCCAAAACATCCACATTCAAACCAAAATATCTGACTTTCTGTTGGTCTGAGCTAATGACTGTAAATTAGAAAGTTGTCCGGCTCGATGAGAACAATATAATTACTGAGTTTTGTGACTGTGGGTCAAAGTGTAAAGCAACCCCCCCTATTTTTGTCAAAAGGTGGCGCTACTGAGCCCCTGCACCACACCTGTTTCTGAAACTTTGCACATGTCTACTGGCTAATAAATGTGATGTGTCTGTCGAGTTTCATGCAATTTCAAGTATGCTAAGAGTCTCAAAAGCATCAAAAAGAATATTCGAGTTTGAAGCGTTGCCATGGCGACAGTATCGAAGATATCAATAATCCTTTCACATGTCTACATCTGCCGTGTGTTTACATTATACACCTAAAGTTTTAAGTAAATCGGGTAAAAATAAGAGTGTGATTTCAAAGCATTTTGAAAGTGACACACTTCATTCTGCCAGTTGGTGGCGCTATAACTTTGACTCACAATATTCACATCCATGCGATCGGCCTCTTACAGCGAACACACTGCTGAAGTTTCATCGAGATCAATTAATGTATGCAGAAGTTAGAACACACTTCCTGTTTCTCTTTTCGTGCCATCATTTCGTTTCCTCGCCACGGCCAAACCGTTCGAGATATCAAAAATCCGCTGTCAATTTTTCATCCTCAATGTCTTGACTTCATGCTGACCGAGTTTCGTGGCGATTGGTGGAATTCTCTTGCAGGAGTATTTCACATTTCATTGCATGCGTTTTCCAAAAAACCCTAAATAGGCGATTTCCTGTTGGGCTGAGGTAAAAAGTAAAAGTATGAAGGATATATGAAACGATGAGATCTATATGTGTACCAAGTTTCATATTATTACATGCAAGCGTGTTTGATTTATGGACCACGTTTTCGGACCATGTTCCAGGGGGCGCTGTCGAGCCCCCCTGCCACACCCGTGTACCAGCTTCAGCCCGGCCCTAATGGCCGCGGGTTCTGACCCGTGTGCAAAGTTTCAAGAGTTTTTGAGCACGTTAAGAGCCCCAAAAGTGCCCCAATAGTCGTAAAAAAAATAAAATAATAATAATAATAAATATAGCTGCAAGCAGCGATGGCGGGCCCAAGCTGGTGGCACCGCCACCCCCGTGCCTTTAGGGTTACTGTGCACGATGGGCAATAACGTAACCTCGCTTTGACCGTCGAGAAGATGTGTGCTGTAGAGCTTGCATCAGTGTGAGCTCTTCAAAAGTGCGCATCGAGGGCACATATCAACCACAAAGTATGCGCAAGCACCCTTCTGATATCTAAAATGAAAAATGACACACACTACGGTCTCATGGAGTTAATGGACACATGAAATATGTACACAAGACTGAAAATTCATATGATGTGTGCCATTTGGGACAGGGCCTAGGACCATGAACCACAATAGTCACATCTATGAGGTAATTCAAATGTAGAATAATTTTTAATGTCATAGGATATCATAGGTCAATATCTTTTGCAGCACTTAAACGTGTTAATCCAGAAGGCCAGTATTTATACGGAGGTCTCTGTACAGGTTTATTAATGTAATTATAATTTACGCACTGCTGAAGTTTCATCGAGATCAGTTAATGTATGCAGAAGTTATAACACACTTCCTTGCTTTGATGCTACCTTTATGTGCTTTTTGGATCTTCAAAGTTCATTTGCTATGTGTTCCACATTCAAACCACAATATCTGACTGTTTGTTGGTCGGAGCTAATGACTGTAAATTAGAAAGTTGTTCAGCTTGACGAGAACAATATACATGCAGAGTTTTGTGACTGTAGATAGAACTAAGTTATAACACACTTCATGTGTCCTCTTTTAGTCATAAATTTATTTCCTCGCCATGGCCAAAACGTTCGAGATATTAAAAATCCGTCCGGAATGTAGCATCCTCAATGACTTGACTTCATGCTGACCGAGTTTGGTGGCGATTGGATTAATTCTCTAGGAGGAATATATATAATTCCAGAGCATGTGTTTCCAAACAACCCATAATAGCCGACTTCCTGTTGGGCTGGCGTAAAACTTAGAGCACGAAAGTTGTTCGGCCCGATGAGATCTACAAGTGTACCGAGTTTCATATTATTACATGCAAGCATGTTTGATATATGGACAAGTGGAATCCCATTCCAGGGGGCGCTGTCGAGCCCCCCTGCCACGCCCGGGTACCATCTTCAGCCCGGCCCTGATGGCCTCGGGTTCTGACCTGTGTGCAAAGTTTCAAGAGTTTTCGAGCACGTTAAGGGCCCTAAAACCTTGAAAAACAAAAATAAAAGCATTTTCACTCTTCAGCAAAATCAGCACCCTCCCCACAGACACAGAGAGACGTAGGGTCAGTGAGAGAGGGAGAGAAAATGCTCCAAAACATCCACATTCAAACCACAATATCTGACTTTCTGTTGGTCTGAGCTAATGACTGTAAATTAGAAAGTTGTCCGGCTCGATGAGAACTATATAATTACTGAGTTTTGTGACTGTGGGTCAACGTGTAAAGCAACCCCCCCACTTTTGTCAAAGGTGGC
>NW_026265486.1:0-10511 GCF_025860055.1 Xyrauchen texanus | reverse complement strand
TACAACATGGCGCCGCAGTTGGCCGCCTCGGTGTGGAGCTCTTCAATTCTTTTGTTGTTTTTGTTAGATTGTCCTATGTTTAGCAATCTTTTACCAATCAGTTTTACCAGAGACGAACTGCTGAACATTCGGCAGCACATACCAGATAATCTTTTCCCGGTTTTTCAATATTCGGACATTTTGCTGGACATTTTAGTTGGAGGCGCTGCTGTGTTGTTTAGATGCGCTAAGAGACGCAGGCGAGGGAGACGAGCTGGCGCGCTGGTTAAACTCCGTCAGCGCGGCGTTCGAACAGCACTGCCGAGCATTCATCTCGCAAATCTCCGCTCTCTTCCCAACAAAACGGACGAACTACATCTCCTCACACATACTAATAAGGACTTTTCAAACTCTGCTGCACTGTGCTTCACTGAAACCTGGCTGAGTGAAGCCATTCCGGACAGCGCGTTACATCTGCCGGGCTTCCAGCTGTTTAGAGCGGATCGCATCGCGGAGTTAACGGGGAAAACGAGAGGCGGTGGAACATGCTTTTACATCAACGAAAGTTGGTGTACAGATGTAACAACACTAAAGAGGATGTGCTGTCCTAATCTGGAAGCACTCTTTATTAACTGTAAGCCGTTCTACTCGCCGCGGGAGTTTTCTTCGTTTATTCTGGTGAGTGTTTACATTCCTCCTAACGCGTCTGGGAACTTAGCGCTGCAACAGCTGGCTGATCAAATCTCAGACACAGAACAACAATACCCGGACTCAGTCATTATTATTCTTGGGGACTTTAACAAAACAAATCTCACACGCGAACTGCCCAAATACAGACAGCACATTACATGCCCCACCAGAGACAGGAATATATTGGATCACTGCTATACTACATTAAAGGATGCATATCGCTCTGTCCCACGTGCAGCTTTGAGACTCTCTGATCACTGTCTGGTTCATCTTCTCCCGACCTACAGGCAGAAATTAAAATCAACAAAGCCAGTTGTAAGGACTATAAGGAGATGGACTATTGAAGCAGAGCTGGAACTACAAGCCTGCTTTGACTGCACTGATTGGAGTGTTTTTGAAGCTGCAGCTACAGACCTGGACGAGCTCACAGATACTGTTACATCATACATCAGTTTCTGTGAGGATATGTGCATCCCTACTAGGACATTTTTGTCATTCAACAATGATAAACCATGGTTCACAGGAAAACTCAGACAGCTTCGTCATGCCAAAGAGGAGGCTTACAGGGGTGGGGATAGAGTCTTGTATAATCAGGCCAGGAACACACTGAATAGGGAAATCAGAGTGACTAAAAGAAGCTACTCTGAGAAGCTGAAAAGCAAGTTTTCAGCTAACGACCCTGCATCAGTGTGGAGTGGCCTGAAACAACTTACTAATTACAGGACTCCTACCCCCAACCCTGTGGCGGACCAACGACTGGCTGACGACCTGAATGTGTTTTACTGCAGATTTGAAAGGCCCGATTTCACACCCCACATGCACTCGGACCTTCATTTCACACAACCATTAACACCTCCTGCAACCCCCCTCCTCCCCCCTCCTGCTACACTACCTGCACTCAAAATCTGTGAGGACGATGTGTGCCGTGTCTTTCGGAAGCAAAGGACAAGGAAGGCTCCAGGACCAGATGGCATCTCACCAGCTTGCCTTCGTTCCTGTGCTAACCAACTGGCCCCCATCTTCACTCAGATCTTCAATAGATCACTGGAGCAGTGTGAAGTCCCATGCTGCTTCAAACGCTCAGTTATTATCCCCGTCCCTAAGAAACCTAAAATCACAGGACTTAATTACTACAGACCTGTCGCCCTGACATCTGTGGTCATGAAGTCATTTGAGAGACTGGTGTTGGCCCACCTGAAGGACATCACTGGACCCTTTCTGGACCCCCTTCAATTTGCTTATCGAGCAAACAGGTCTGTGGATGATGCAGTCAACATGGGTTTGCATCATATCCTGCAACATCTGGACAGACCGGGGACATACGTAAGGATCCTTTTGTGGACTTCAGCTCGGCTTTCAACACAATCATACCAGATATACTCCGGACTAAGTTAAACCAACTCCCTGTTCCCACCTCTACCTGTCAGTGGATTACCAGCTTTCTGACGGACAGGCAGCAGCTTGTGAGGCAGGGAAAATTCACTTCCACCACCTGTACCATTAGCACTGGTGCCCCCCAGGGATGTGTGCTCTCCCCACTACTCTTCTCCCTGTACACTAATGACTGCACCACCAAGGACCCCTCTGTCAGGCTCCTGAAGTTTGCAGACGACACCACTGTCATCGGCCTCATCCGAGATGATGAGGAGTCTGCATATAGAAAGGAGGTTGAACGGCTGGCTTTCTGGTGCAGTCAAAACAACCTGGAGCTGAACACGCTCAAAACAGTGGAGATGATTGTGGACTTTAGGAGGAACACCCCAACATTGTCCCCCCTCACCATTCTAAACAGCACTGTGGCAGCAGTGGAATCATTCAGGTTCCTGGGCACTACCATCTCACAGGACCTGAAGTGGGAGATACACATCGACTCCATTGTGAAAAAGGCCCAGCAGAGGTTGTACTTCCTTCGCCAGCTGAGGAAGTTCAACCTGCCACCAGTGCTGCTGAAACAGTTCTACTCAGCAGTCACTGAGTCTGTCCTCTGCACTTCTATAACTGTCTGGTTTGGTGCAGCTACGAAATCAGACATCAGAAGACTACAAAGGACAGTTCGGTCTGCTGAGAGGATTATTGGTTGCCCACTGCCCCCCCTTCAAGAACTATACACTTCCAGAGTGAGGAAAAAGGCTGGTAAAATCACTCTGGACCCCACTCACCCTGCCCACTACATTTTTGAACTGTTGCCTTCTGGCCGGTGCTTCAGAGCTCTGAACACAAGAACCGTCAGACACAGGAACAGTTTTTTCCCTCAGGCCATCCATCTAATGAACAATTAAATTGCCCCATTGAGCAATAATTATGTGCAATACACAGTTTAATTTTTAATTTAAATTTATATTATCCAACTTCCCCGCGACCCTGTACACAGGATAAGCGGTTGACGATGGATGGATGGATGGATGGATTATCCAACTTATCCACTTCTGCCATTACTTACATTGCTCTGTACATAATATACAGGTTTTTGTTCTTTATATAACAGATTGTATTAGATTTGCACTACGTGTGTGTATGTGGGTATGTATGAAGGTGAGTGTATGTACGTATATGTATAATTATTTATTTTGTGTTCTTTTTTGTTTTTAATTACCTATGTCTTGCTGCTGTTTTTTTGGTATTGTTTGTATTGTTGTTGACTGGAAGCTCCTGTCACCTAGACAAATTCCTTGTATGTGTAAGCATACTTGGCAATAAAGCTGATTCTGATTCTGATTCTGATTCTGAATACATTTTATTAATAAGCAAAGCAGTCAGTCATTTTGGAGAGTGTTTATGTACTGAAATACAATCATGTGTCTTGATCTAAATCTGAATTTATTCACTGCATATTTTAAGATCATATTTAGTAAAATAATGGGCTTTCTTTCCAATTAGATCAAGATCAAATTAAACATCATATTGAAAGGATGTTTACTGATCTGAACTGGACCACCGAGTTCCTCATGTATAACATCAAGAGGGAGTACTTTACTGTGAAAAAACAGAGGGTGTTCTAAATGCCAGAGACCAAACCCACATTCATCCACATCAATGCTACACAACAGGCTATCACTCCACTGCATTTACCTTTCCGAATTCAATTAATAAAGCCAGTTATGACATGGTTTAAAAGCTAATGTTCTCATCATGGAAATATTTACTCTACTGATTCTTTTAATAATACCAGGTACCAAGAAAGCTTTTAATCTGCATGAGACTCAAATATGCTGTAGATTCAAATGTTTTGACCACGCTCATATTTAATTATGTTGGATTAGAATACTGAAACATATGGCTTTGGAAAGAAAACTACATTTGTTGATTATGTTTTTCAATGATAACCCTGATATCTCAAGTTGATAGTACAGATATTTAAAATCTGACCTTTTCTCTTTCAGATGTTTGTTCTGACAGTATTCAACCTACAGACAAAGAGACTAATATTTACAGGAACGAAGAGCGTGTGACACTGAGTTGTTCATATGATACACTTAGCAATTATGTTTATCTTTATTGGTATAGACAGTATCCAAAAAGAGAACCTGAATATTTACTGTACAAAGGTGCTCGATACCGGAGCAGCAATCAGGCTACAATAAACAAACGATTTCAGTCGACTACTTCTGATACATCCACTTCACTCACTATTGATGAAGCAGTTCTGTCAGATTCAGCTCTCTATTACTGTGCCCTAAGAGTAGAAGCACAGTGAAGTAAAGTGCCTGGGAGGCTTTACAAAAACTCACACACATGTTGCTTTGAAATTGCTATAATTGAATTTGATTAAAACCACAGGTATATGAGCCACAAAACTTCTGAACATAAGATATGACAACACCAGCTGAAAATAAATGTAAAAAAGGATAGGGGAAACAAAAGCACTATTATTCAATAAATGTGACATTCACATGACTTCCCTATTGGCATTGCTTAAGATCTAAGAAAGTGGTCGAAAGTGATCCAATATTTAAATTGCAGAATGTGCACTTGGTCAGGACTGACTGAGTGGAATTGAGACTTTATTATTGGGTTTTTCAGTTGAATCTGCGCTGTACAACTATAATGTGTGTGAACCTAAAACATTGGGTATAAAATCACATATAACTTGTGTCAACTTTGGACTTGGCACAATCTCTACGTATCTCCAATGTGTTTACAAACAACTGAAGGAGCAACAGATACAGGTGCTGGTCATATAATTAGAATATCATCAAAAAGTTTTTATTTATTTCAGGAATTCCATTCAAAAAGTGAAACTTGGATAATGTATACATTCATTCCACACAGACTGATATATTTCAAGTGTTCATTCCTTTTAATTTTGATGATTATAACTGACAACTAATGAAAAACCCCAAAATCAGTATCTCCAAAAATTAGAATATTGTGAAAAGGTTCAATATTGAAGACACCGGGTGCTACACTCTAATCAGCTAATTAACTCAAAACACCTGCAAAGGCCTTTAAATGGTCTCTCAGTCTAGTTCTGTAGGCTACACAATCATGGGGAAGACTGCTGACTTGACAGCTGTCCAAAAGACGACCATTGACACCTTGCACAAGGAGGCCAAGACACAAAAGGTCATTGCTAAAGAGGCTGGCTGTTCAGCGAAGGGAAGGAAAAGATGTGGTAGAAAAAAGTGTACAAGCAACAGGGATAACCGCACCCTGGAGAGGATTGTGAAACAAAACCCATTCAAAAATGTGGGGGAGATTCACAAAGATTTGACTGCAGCTGGAGTCAGTGCATCAAGAACCACCACGCACAGAAGTATGCAAGACATGGGTTTCAGCTGTCGCATTCCTTGTGTCAAGCCACTCTTGAACAAGACACAGCGTCAGAACACAAAAAGGACTGGACTGCTGCTGAGTGGTCCAAAGTTATGTTCTCTGATGAAAGAAAATTTTGCATTTCCTTTGGAAATCAAGGTCCCAGAGTCTGGAGGAAGAGAGGAGAGGCACAGAATCCACGTTGCTTGAAGTCCAGTGTAAAGTTTCCACAGTCAGTGATGGTTTGGGGTGCCATGTCATCTGCTGATGTTTGTCCACTCTGTTTTCTGAGGTCCAAGGTCAATGCAGCCGTCTACCAGGAAGTTTTAGAGCACTTCATGCTTCCTGCTGCTGACCAACTTTATGGAGATGCAGATTTCACTTTCCAACAGGACTTGGCACCTGCATACAGTGCCAAAGCTACCAGTACCTGGTTTAAGGACCATGGTATCCCTGTTCTTAATTGACCAGCAAACTCGCCTGACCTTAACCCTATAGAAAATCTATGGGGTATTGTGAAGAGGAAGATACGATACGCCAGACCCAACAATGCAGAAGAGCTGAAGGCCACTATCAGAGCAACCTGGGCTCTCATAACACCCGAGCAGTGCCACAGACTGATCGACTCCATGCCACGCCGCATTGCTGCAGTAATTCAGGCAAAAGGAGACCCAACTAAGTATTGAGTGCTGTACATGCTCATACTTTTCATGTTCATACTTTTCAGTTGGCCAACATTTCTAAAAATCCTTTTTTTGTATTGGTCTTAAGTAATATTCTAATTTTCGGAGATACTGAATTTGGGATTTTCATTAGTTGTCAGTTTTAATCATCACAATTAAATGAAATAAACATTTGAAATATAACAGTCTGTGTGTAATGAATGAATATAATATCCAAGTTTCACTTTTTGAATGGAATTACTGAAATAAATCAACTTTTTGATGATATTCTAATTATGTGACCAGCACATGTAGATAAAGATGCAAATTTATCTGACCCCTTGTCCAGCTAATATCCACCACAGCACTGGAAGAAAGTTACTGATACCATTAAAATACAGTTGGTAATTTATAGGCACTGGTTGTCATTGTTACTCATCACTGCTGCCATACATACTGATTTCTGTACCCCGTAGCCTCATACTGGTTTTACAGTATGTATATAATTTTATATATACTGGTAGGAGAGATGTTAAGATTCTATATTTTCTTTTTTAACACCACTGTGGTGATCTGCTTTAAAAATTATGTATTGCAGTTTTAAGGGGAGGAGCTACTGTAACTTGAAACGCCACTTATAGACACATGAATTAATGTTTACTTCATTACCAGTTTGTGCAGCAGCTGAACGAATACATAATCCTGAAAAATAATGTGCTTTGATTTGCCTTTAATTTGTTCTTTAGCATGTAAGCATTTAATTCCTGAATGTCACAATTGTGTTCCTTTCTTTCTTTGCTCTTCCTTCAGAATATTAAGAAAATGTAATATAAAATGCCATGAATTTGTTATTTATCTTCCTGCTTGCAGATGACAGCTTTGGTAATGTCATCATGCCAGTTCAAACTCAGGTGTCTGGGGAAGAGGGAGAAAATATAATTCTGTCCTGTAACTACACCTCAGCAATTAGTCTGCAGTTATCGTCAATATCCAGAATCAGCTCCAGAATTTCTTTTAATCATACTACATGCAACAGGGAAAGTTTCACAACATTCCAAAATTGTAGATTTAGATCCTCGATTCTTTGAAAAGTTAATGAAAAGAATACCTATGTGGATCTGGTGCTCTCAGTGACAGGAAAATCATTAACACAATAAGCCACTGTAGAAATCCCTTATAATTTTCCAGTATTTCCAGCATTTTTCATACTGGTAGTATCAATAATGCTGTATGCTTTGGATGCACTACTGCTCAAGCAATTGGGATCAATTTATTATATTACCTATATCTACTCTGTGCAAGGGATAGCTGATAACTAACAATTTACAATCAGGCTTTAGCTAATGATCACTACACATTTTACTCATGCAAAACACTTAAGAGAAGCTTTTTAGGGGAATATTATTTAAAATAATCATAGAAAATACAATCACAAAGAGGGTCTTCAGACATGACCAAAAAACACACAGACATATATTTTAGCATATCTTCAGTTGGCTATATGTAAAGAAGCCAAGTGCAGATATGTTCAAATACATAAATTATTTAAGTTGGTACTCTGATTAGGGGTCCAGGTTGAGATAATATGGCTGTCACACATTCAATTACTGTTTGTCTATTTATATAAATGTGGCATTTTCAGTGTTTCTGCCATCACAGGCCTGAGAGACCTAAACTTGCTTTTCCTAAAGATAATCCTAAATATCTAGATGATTTGCATATGGAATATTGATCCATCAGTCACTTTTTCCTGTCTAACTGTACCTAATGTATGTTCATTTCTGTCATTTTAGAAGGCTACATATATATTATAAGGTGGAGCTTAATACAGGCAGGTAAAACATTATCAGTTAAACTAGGAATCCACATCACATCCACATCCACCCATAGCCAGAGGGGAACTGGCCCCCACAGTGAGTCTGGTTTCTCCCAAGGTTATTTTTCTCCATTAATCTACATCTTATGGAGTTTTGTGTTCCTTGCCACAGTCGCCTACAGCTTGCTCACTGGGGTTATTAATACAATTATCATTTAATTATTTATAAACACTATTAAAATTCGTATTTTATCTAAATTACACAATGATGATTAATCGACTTTATAGACATTACAGTTCTTATCGTCTGTTAATGCTAATATTCTGTAAAGCTGCTTTGAAACGATGTGCGTTGTGAAAGGCGCTATACAAATAAAATTGACTTGACTTGACTTGACATCACAGATCACTGGGAGAAGCAGCAGATGTTTGATTTAACCTGTACTTTATCTACTGCCATGTTGGCTTTTATACTTATATTACTGATTTTAACTGAAGGTAAAATATTACAAGTATCATTACATCACAATATTACATACATTTGCAATACTGTAAATAAATGTATTATATATACAGAATATTGTAATTATGCTCGATTGTTTTTTTGTAGGAAACAGAGCCAGAGATGTTATCATGCCGTATAGCGATGCAATAATTGCCACTGAGAGTGAGAATGTGACACTCTCTTGTAACTACACTGGTTCTGTTGATAGTCTTCACTGGTCTCGGCAATACACAGGTTTGCCTCCACAGTTCCTTATACTGGATTACTCAGGATTTATTAATGAAGCTCGTCCTCCAGTTTCTGGAATCTCCATCAAACACAGAAAAGAAAGCACTAGTGTGGATCTAGAGATCTGCTCTGCTGCAGTATCAGACTCTGCTCTATACTACTGCGCCCTGCAGCCCACAGTGACAGGAAAAACTCTTCACACCATAAAAAACACGACTCAGCAGTTAACAACACATAATCACTATACATTCTATGTTTAATATCTGATTTTAGATTAAAAGCTTTCTGGCTGTGGTTGTTGTATGCACTAAATGTACTTCTAAATTGTTAATAAAACAGAATTATTCATTTTGTTTTCATTAATTAGTATATTGATATTATTGAATAAGTTGATACAAATTAGCATTGATAGACCATCAGACTTTGTTCTGAAGCATGCAGTCATGTATGGTAAAATATCAGTAATTAAAATGCTTTCGTCACAGTTCAGATTTGACTATACAGTGTACAGACATGGGGAAACAATATCAGAAAAAAATGTCATGAGGATTCCCCAAGGTAAATGTTGCTGAATAATTTTTTATCAGTTTATTTTTAATACTTATAGATTTAGATTATATATTAGACTATAATTATCATTTCTGATCAGTTTTACAAATTTGTCTATTTTCAGTGCAGAAGTTGTCTGAGAAATCTTAATTTCACAGCACCACTAGGGGGGGGGAAATTCTATCAGAGATATTCAAACATTTTAGATAGACCACACCATTTTATCTGTATGAATTCACATGTTCAGTACGCATCAGCAGATGGCCATATTGCTCTATAAATTCTTAATAAAGAATTGAAAATGCATAATCATAAAGTTAGTTGAAATGTAAACACATGGTTCTGTTTTTGAACTCCTATAGAACATTGATCCTTTACTTGGGTAAAAACAAAATATATTAATTGTCATGAAAAAAATCTTACACTACACAAAATATTAATGATGTACGTATAGATTATTGTACCATGATGCATTTTCTGCTGACCTTAAAACTGAGTGAAATTGCTCCTTAAAATCAGCTGCCTCGTCTTCATCTCCATCAGGAAATGAAACTTATTTGTAGGAGCATTAAGATTTTGTGCAATATGAGATTTTTTCATGACAATATGAGACAGTAATATTAGAATGTGAACACAATGCCACAAGTTCAAGCCCCAATCTCCTGGATACAAACATCAACATTATAACTGTAACCTTTAAATTTGCTAGTTCGTTATTTTATTTTATTTCACTAGTTGATTATTTTATTCGGGGAAAAAGGAACAGATGTCAAACAATAATAATTTATTTAAGAAAATGTTTTGTACATTTTTATTTGTCTTATATAAAGTTTTATATATATTGGTGTAGAGGTTATTTTGTTCTCCTGCCTCTTTAAGGCAGAGCGCGCTGGGAAAAAGAAAAAAAAAAAGAGGTGAAGTGAGTTGTATGCGAGTTAGGCGGCTGTACATGCTGTTATGCCGATGCTTCTGATTAAAGAAGAAACGTGAATTATCACCATTGTAACCCGTGTTTCATTTATGTTACCCACGATGAAGAGACTGGAGTAATCGCCGACGCGGCATCAAGAAATAAGGGTTACAGACTGGTGGCAGCGGTTTCAAGTTCAAGAGTTTCTGGAAGTTTCACGGCAGTAGCATTTAACTACGACGGCGCATTTCTAATGCACCGCGAAGCGTAGTGGTGAGTGAACTTTGAAGTGACATTTGGTCTGTTTAAGGGACTATTTCATCACTTGCTCCGTTCGAAGTTTAACAGCACCTAATTGACGGGAAAATGTCTATTGATTCTCGCGCGCTTCCCGCACGCGCCTCGTCTCTCAACGGGAGC
>NW_026265485.1:0-10540 GCF_025860055.1 Xyrauchen texanus | reverse complement strand
GGTATGGCGGAGGATCAGTGGCCTTAACAGATTCCTGAACAAACAAGAACTTACTGTTAAAAACCCCTAATTACTGAAATAGCGCCAACCAGCCTCCACAAGCACAATAAATGTATTGACAAAGAGACAATGAACTATTGACAGAGAACCGCATGTGACATCCGCGATGCTCACCACGTGCTTATCGTGTGGACAGGAAGGGGAAACTTTGAACGTAAAAATGTGTGTGTGTGTGTGTTTTTCAGTTAAACACAGAACTGCATATTGCTAATGAAATACGTGTAATCCCTGTATGTTGTGTATTTCTGAGGTATATCAAACTCGTTAGAACTGTTTCAGTGTGTGTTTTAAACTCTGAGGCCTCATATTTAATAGCCTCAGTGTATATTCCCTTTCTAAGTGTACTAAATATACTTTTCTTGGTATCAAATTAAACCTTACGATTTGGCCTAGCTAAATTCGAATATAAGATCTTCAGTAGAATGATATTACGTTATGTTTTGCCATCTTTGAGTCATTCAGCCCAAAATCTCTTACCGTCATAAACCCAGCCAGAAACATGCAAATGAGCCGTGATCGGAACAAAGGAATCATTCTCCTGCCCAGAGTAATGGACCTCCAAAGGAATGTTCAGAGAAGTGCTGACCCTCCCTTCATTCTCTTACTGAGAAAGAGAAATGAACCCTGTTAATCCTATATATATATTCTATATATCCATGTGATAAATATTGACATATATCTAGTGTGCCATCTCACATTTTCCCTTAAATGTGCTTGATCTATGTTTTCTTGCAAACTAATGGGTTAATGTTTCAGACTTTGCATACTATGGTTAACCAAAATCATATGTGTGGCATATTTGGTCTCTATAACTTGGTATTTTGAAGATCGAAATGACTGTGTACATGATATGTCGATAACAACAACATATTAGTATTAAAAGTATATTTCCTATTTTCTTTCTTGCACATGCAATGGGCAATTTTACAACAAAGAGCAATAAACCAAATTCCCGCCTGGAACCCAAACCCTTCTCATTGGTCGAGCCAATGAGAGGTGGGACCTGTTTCCCAAGGGTATAAAATTGCTGCGCCCACTTCCTCTCATCTCTTATCTTACCAACTCTTTTCCTCTCTCTTATTCTCTTATCTCTTGCTTTCTGGTTCTCTGAGCCTTGTGCTCTCTCACTCTCTCGCTGAATGATGCCACACTAGAAGGCCCCAAGGACTCCCAAGCATGTGCCAGGCTACGGCCTCGACTGCCCATTCACCAAGATCCTCTGACTCTCACTGGTTCTCTCTCATCAAGACAACATCATCAAAGATCAACTGGAGCCTCAACAAATTGCATCAGGACAGTTTAATTCAAATGGGACATGCAAGTATCAAACTTAGTCTCATTATTTGATACATTAAGTATCCTTAACCCCTTTTCTAAAAAGGGCGTGTCAGAACTAATATGATGGTTTGCTCAGGCTGTTGATCTGCTGAACTTCAAACAATGCTATAACTTCTTGCCTTCCTGTATTCTGCTTCAGCCCTCTTTCCTTGGTAAACTGTATGAATGTATGTATATGTATGTTAGAGTAGTTTAAATGTTTAGTCTAGTTAATAAAGTCTTGTTCATGTCACATGTAAAGTTGTCTGTGTCTCAAGCTCATATCTAAAGTCACTAATCATAGATTTTGACTACTTGCTCTTAATACTTAGTAAGAAAGACATTTCCCTTGCCCCGGAAATGTACCTTTCTATTAATTAATTAATGAATAACCAATATTGAGTGTTCACGGGATGAACCGAGTATTTGGTTGTAATGTTAATGTAGCTAAATCAAGTTAACCCGATTAACTGATCCAAATATTCATAATCGATTATAACAAGTTATGATTGATTATTAATATTTCATAGAGCTGATTCGCTACCTAATGGTGGAAGAATATAGAGCTGATTCGCTACAGTGATGTAAACAAAAAAAATTTAAAAAATGTAAACACTTGTATAGTTTCACAGAAGTTTATTTCCTCCCATTTAAGGCAGATAAGTGGTCTTAATACTTTGAGGTTTTTATAATTGAGTTTGTAGCTTTTGTTAATTGAGTTTGTAGCTTTTGTTATGTTACAGTTAAGGACATTTTTGCAAAACAGTCCTCATTTCTAATTTAATTTAATTTACACAGATGGGGAATAGTGACACTCGGAGGGATAGGTGGACACTCACGGGTCATCACTTACCTTAGAGCAAACCACTACAACACTGCTTTGACAGCGGTGGTCGGTTTTGTCGGAGCGACTTTTCAGTATGGATTTCCTTCCAGAGTGAGGTCTGACAGTTGTGATGAAAACACTCTGGTTGCTCTGCTTATGAATATGGTAAATGGTCTGCACTTATATAGCATTTTTTTAATCTTAAAGGTTACCAAAGCGCTTTACACTGTGTCCCAATCACCCATTCACACACACACTCATACACCAATGGCGTCAGAGCTGCCATGCAAGGCGCTAGCCTGCCATTGGGAGCAACTTGATCTATGGGGATGAACGGAGGAGTCATATCACAGGAAGATCAGTACACAACCAGCATACTGGGAGGCATGGGAGGGATGTTTTTACCTAGGATATTTAATACTTCTACCACCTGTTTTATTCCTTTGAGGAAGAGCAAATTCTGGATCCTGACAAAGATATACACAGATATTGTTGTGGCTTGGGGACGTGGTCATGTGTCGATCTCTGCGGAGAGAGAGAGCGGTAAGGCTTGTCACCTGGTTCATAATTAACCTTAACACTTGTCTCTTGTTATAGTGATGCGGAGGGAGACATAAAAGCCACGCCGAGAGTGCCCAAAGAGAGGGAGAGAGAGTGACCTACAAGCTGATAGTGCTTTCCTTTTGTTTATACCTTATTTTGATTCTGACGGTGACTGTCGATTGTGAGTGTGTGTGTGAATCTGAAGAAATTAAAGACTGACCTTGAAACTGCTTCACTGCTTCCTGACTCCTCCATTGCCCCGAACGAAGAGCTTTTAACAATTGTGTACAACAAGTTTACCTCCCAGTCATTCAGGAAAAGCTGTACACTTTCAAAACAGTATAGAACAATCACAGACTACGAGCTGAGAGGAACCGTACCCCTAAACAGATATGGATGGAAGGTATGGTGGCTTGCGTCAACATGAGACAACGGCCATCAACAATGTTTTCAGCCATGACCCATACAATGAAGAACTGGAGATCATGCTAGGGCAATATGGAGACTAGTTAACTCAGTTGGAGTTTAATTGGGATGACATTGACAGAGCTGTAGTTGAATTATATAGTGCAACCACATGTTAACTTGAATCATGGAGGACTGCAAATACTTAAAGATGCCCTGGTAGGAATTACTGACTTCAAAGAAAAATATTTGACCAGCTGCAGAGTTATTACCAGACTTCCTCAACAGTAGCTGAACAATGTGCTACACAACTAGGCCATTCGATCACCTACAGTATTTAAGTATGCAGTACAATTCTTCTTGTTAATAGTACAGTTATTACCTGTATGTTATTTTTTCATGAATCATTAATTTGTCATTTTAGAAATACAAAAATAGAAAGTAATTTCTTTTGAAACATTTGGAACATTTATTCAAATAAAAACAGTAAAATCCAAAAAAACATTGTAGTTCTTGAGAGTTTATATAAAACTCGATCAAGCTTTTCTTTTCTTTTTTTAAAATGAACTGCTGTAGAGAATGCCAGCAGAACAGCAAATGGATTAGCAGTAGGTCTAGATGACCTCAGAAGAAATCCATTAAGATACCACAAACTAAGTTGGCATATTAGATTGAATTAATCTACAAAACAGAATTATCCTTTTTATCCTATATAAAAATGAGTAACTAGTCTCACACTCAGGCAACTCCAAATGTTGGAGCCTGCAGTATCTCATCGGTCATGCATGCTTTAAAGCTATCATAGCTATCGTGATCTGGGAGCTTTAGTATTTTAAGACAAGTATTTGCCTCAGGATATATTCTTATGAGGTTTGAGTTGTCATATAGAAATTGAATTAGAAGATGTTGAAATAACCCCAGCAGAGGCACAATTGATGCTTCTGATGCAGGTTTGAGTACCATCTCCATTGTTTCAAAAATTGTCAAAACAATGTGTGTATGAGGCACAGTTTGTATACAGTATGAGGTACTTTCCCAGATAGAAAAGTTCATTACTAATAAGAAAATACATACTTTCAACATCAATAAGCCAATTTCTCCAGAAGCAGATAGTCTGGTTCTCTTGGTGCCGTCTATTGCTTCCAGTTGGAGAGAAACTCACTTCAAAAAAGTTTTTCAGCATTAATGAAGAGGTCTTTAAAATAATGGGGTGACTCCTGATTTCATCAAGTAGACTCAGGGTTTGTAACCCATCCTCAAACCAGTGAAATAAACAGAATATGGGAAGAAACATTTTGGTTAGGGTCAACTTTCATTGGCAATTTTTTTTTTAGTAAGACTAGTAAGAATGTTTAGGCAAACAAATTTTGGCATTTTTGAAAGTGCACAAAACTCCCAAACCATATTATGTCAAATGCATTTAGCATACATAACTCAAATTTTGTTACACGGTACATGAGTACATAATTTAGAAGCTACTGCTGAAACTAGTTTTATTTACAGTTGATGTCTGTTATAAGTAAGCCAATGCAATCCCTCTTTAAACTAGGGGTGTGCGCAAGGACTAATTTCACTGACGTTTAAATGGGAATTTTGTAACCCATCAGTAGACTAGTCTAAACTTAAGAAACCCCATGAAAATAGTAAATACATACTTTATTATTCCAATATCCAAATATGATACTAAATCCTGCAGAAAATAGGGTTTATTGTGGCATGCTGTCTTTTTAATTCGCTGAATTAAAGTTAGCCAATTTAAATGTATTTAGAGAAAACAGTTGATTGAATAGGTAGAACCAATAAGACCAAAACAAATCCCCTATTCTAAAAAGAATACCAAAGTTAGCAACCAGGGGTTGCGTTAACGGTAAAGCCTCATTTAATGAATTTTAATACATGGGATAATACAAAATGCTTTCTGTCATTTTTGACATAAAAAAAACCACAAGCAAGAACTAAATTTAAACCTAGCACGTCAATTGTCATTTTACGAGGTATGCATTTGATCTTCTCTCTCTCTCACTCGCATGTTCAAGTCAAGTCAAGTCAAGTGGTTTTTATTGTCGTTTCAACCATATACAGTTAGTACAGTACACAGCAAAACGAGACAACGTTCCTCCAGGACCATGGTGCTACATAAAAACAACAAAGGACCAACATAGGACCACATGAGACTACACAACGAAATAAAATACCTATATAAACTACCTATATATACCTATATAAAGTGCACGTGCAAACATGTGCAAAAAGTACAGGACAGTACAACAAATTACTGACAATGAACAGGACAATAGACAGTGCAGCGCTGACCGGTACTCAGTAGTGCAAAAAGATGACAGTTTCTGAAAATGTAAACATAACATACTATGAGATAATGTTCTATGCACATAGCAGTTATTGAGGTAGCAGACAGTTAGCAGACAGTTATAAAGTGACAGTTATTAAAGTGCAACTCAGGACACGTGTGTGTGTCAAACCAGTCTCTGAGTATTGAGAAGTCTGATGGCTTGGGGAAGAAGCTGTTACACAGTCTGGCCGTGAGGGCCCGAATGCTTCGGTACCTCTTGCCAGGCGGGAGGAGAGTAAAGAGTTTGTGTGAGGGGTGTGTGGGGTCGATCCCACAATGCTGGTTGCTTCTGTGGATACAGTGTTTTTTGAAAATGTCTTTGATGGAGGGAAGAGAGCCCCAATGATCTTCTCAGCTGTCCTCACTATCCTCTGCAGGGCTTTGCGGTCCGAAGCGGTGCAAGTCCCAAACCAGGCAGTGATGCAGCTGCTCAGGATGCTCTCAATAGTCCCTCTATAGAATGTAGTGAGGATGGGGGTTGGGAGATGTGCTTTCCTCAGCCTTCGAAGAAAGTAGAGACGCTGCTGGGCTTTCTTGGTGATAGAGCTGGTGTTGAGGGACCAGGTGAGGTTCTCCGCCAGGTGAACACCAAGAAATTTGGTGCTCTTGACGATCTCCACAGAGGAGCCGTCGATGTTCAGCGGAGTGTGTTCACCTTGTGCTCTCCTAAAGTCAACAACCATCTCTTTTGTTTTGTCGACATTCAGGGACAGGTTGTTGGCTCTACACCAGTTCGTCAGCAGCTGCACCTCCTCTCTGTATGCTGACTCGTTGTTCTTGCTGATGAGACCCACCACGGTCGAGTGTCATCGGCGAACTTGATGATGTGATTCGAGCTGTGCATTGCTGCACAGTCGTGAGTCAGCAGAGTGAACAGCAGTGGACTGAGCACACAGCCCTGGGGGGCCCCAGTGTTCAGTGTGGTGGTGGTGGAGATGCTGTTCCCGATCCGGACTGACTGAGGTCTCCCAGTCAGGAAGTCCAGGATCCAGTTGCAGAGGGAGGTGTCCAGGCCCAGCAGGTTCAGCTTTCCAATCAGGTGCTGGGGAATGATTGTGTTGAATGCTGAGCTGAAATCTATGAACAGCATTCGAACGTATGAGTCCTTATTGTCTAGGTGGGTGAGGGCCAGATGGAGGGTTGTGGTGATGGCATCGTCCGTTGAACGGTTTGAACGATACGCAAACTGCAGTGGGTCTAGTGAGGGGGCAGCTGGGTCTTAATCTGCCTCATGACGAGCCTCTCGAAGCACTTCATGATGATGGGTGTAAGTCGCGACGGGACGGTAGTCGTTGAGGCAGGACACTGAAGACTTCTTTGGCATGGGGATGATGGTGGTGGCCTTGAAGCACGTTGGAACAACGGCGCTGCTCAGAGAGATGTTGAAGATGTCGGTAAGAACATCTGCTAGCTGGTCTGCACATCCTCTGAGCACTCTGCCAGGAATGTTGTCTGGTCCAGCAGCCTTCCGTGGGTTGACTCTACGTAGAGTTTTCCTCACATCTGCCGTGGTAAGACAGAGCACCTGGTCGTTGGGAGGAGGGGTGGACTTCCTCGCCATCACGTCGTTCTGCACTTCAAACCAAGCGTAGAAGTCGTTCAGCGATCTGGAAGGGAGGCATCTTTGTCACAGGCAACTGATGTTGTCCTGTAGTTGGTGATGGCCTGGATGCCCTGCCACATGCCGGCGTGTCACCGCTGTCCTGGAAGTGACTGTGGATTCTCTGGGCATGTGCGCGCTTTGCCTCTCTGATTGCCCGTGACAGTTTGGCCCTAGCTGTTCTTAGGGCTGCCTTATCGCCTGCTCTGAAGGCGAGTCTCGGGACCTCAGCAGCGTGCGCACCTCCGCAGTCATCCACGGCTTCTGGTTGGAGCGTGTGGTGATGGTCTTGAGAAAGTGACATCATCAATGCACTTGCTGATGTAGCTGGTCACTGATGCTGTGTATTCCTCCAAGTTGGTAGAATCGCCATATGTTGCAGCCTCCCTGAACATGTGCCAGTCAGTACACTCAAAACAGTCCTGAAGAGCAGAGATGGCTCCTGCTGGCCAGGTTTTCACCTGCTTCTGAAGCGGTTTTGTGCGTCTGACGAGCGGTCTGTATGCTGGAATTAACATAACAGAGATGTGGTCTGAGTAGCCGAGGTGGGGGCGGGGCTCCACCGGTCACGCGCCTGGGATGTTTGTGTAAACAAGATCAAGCGTTAGCCCCTCTCGTTCGTGAAGTCCACATACTGATGGAATTTAGGGAGCACTGTCTTGAGATTTGCATGGTTGAAATCTCCGGCGACAATAAACAGTCCGTCGGGGTGAGCGTTCTGCAGTTCGCTCATAGCCCCATACAGTTCACAGAGCGCTTCCTTAGCGTTAGGCTGGGGGAATGTAAACTCGGTTATGCAAACAGTGGTGAATTCCGTGGTAGATAAAAAGGTCTGCATCTAACAGTCACAAGCTCCAACAGCGATGAACAGTAACTAGAGACTAGCATAGAGTTCTTGCACCATTCCGTGTTGATGTAAACACACAAGCCACCACCGCGAGTCTTACCGCGAGAGAGCTGTATTTCTGTCGGCACGAAACGAGGCGAGCCCGTCTAGCTGAATGGCGGCATCCGAACTCTGTCGCTGAGCCACGTCTCCGTGAAAACAAAGACGCAGCAGTCTCTAAACTCACGCTGCGTAGCCTGCTGGAGTCGGATATAGTCCAGTTTATTGTCCAGGGAGCAAACATTTGAGAGCAGGATAGACGGGAGAGCCGGCCGCCTAGGGTTTGTTTTTAGCCTAGCATGGACCCCCGCCCTCTTTCCGCGCTTCGCTCTCGCACACCGCTTACGGCGTCCTCTCCCCGGCCACCGGCATCAGGCGACGCCGAGGGCTGGAGGCCTAGTCTCCGCAGCAAGCCGAGTACGCGTAGCGCCTCCTGCAGGTCATCATGCAGCTTGGTTTTTGCATGAGTTTTATATTTGAGTAGTGTCTGGCGATGGTAGACACGAACACTGGTTGCTCCGATGTCCATGTGTTGCAAAAGTCGGGCTTTTTTAACAAAAATAGCACCATTGTGGATCCGGAGTGGCCGCTGCGTGCTACCGCGCCGCCATCTTGGATCAAATGTTTGTGTGTCTGAGAGAGCTTGCGTGCACACAGACATTGAGACAACAGCACTTTTTTTAATTCATTAGTAACTACATGCTACTTTCCATACAAAATAAATATGTATCATAATTAGGTATTTTAGTTACTTTCACAATAACGCAACACATGTAGCCTATGTTTCTCAACGCTGAGAATGAATAAATAGAACACCTGTTTCTACAGACACGAGCTTCACAGTTGTCTTTGATTTCAGTTTTTAAATCTTTGTTAACCTGCAAATTATGTTTTGCCGAGTGCTAAACAAAGACTACGACTGGAAAGTGATATAGGCCTAAATTATGCTGAATAATAATGAAGAACGAAGCATAAATAACATACCATATTTTGCTCATCAGGACATTGTTCCGCAAAAGAAAGAGAGAAGCAAGACCTGATGTGCAATGAAATCACCCGCTCCAGATAAACTCTTTTTAATTAGTTGTGTTAATAATCATTTTAAGTAATGATAAAAACAACATAATGCAAAAGCGTAAATGTGTATTTAAAATGTTTTATGGGAATTCAATATTAACAGACTTGTCGACTATTATTTCCAGTGCCAATAGCAGTTGTAGCATGTAGTCGACTTAGTCATACACACCCTGCTTTTAACCAGTTAAATGTTAAACAGAAAAGTAGATCAAGAATTGTCAAAGCCTTGACTGAAGATTTGAAACAGTTGGATAAATAGATGTACAATTTTTGCTATGGGAAACCTGTTTGCTATGGCTAAACCTTAAGTCCAATCATTTAAAAAAGTTACTGTAACAACGTCAGTACAGACTGAAAGTCTGAATTAGTCGTGGACGGATATGGGTTTTTTGGTGGCAGATGCCGATATCTTACAGAGCAGGGTAGCCGATATTGTCACGATTCCCTGTTGTCTGCTCAGTGTTTCACTTGTCAACTGTCTTAAAACTACAATTCCCATGATTCCCGGCCCTCATCACTCTGTCATTGTTCTCACCTGATTGTAGTTTTGTTATCATCATGTCTGTGTATTTAAACCCTGCTGTTCCTCCTTTCCTCTGTCAATTGTTGCTTGTTTGTAGATGTTGGATGTCGATGTTCAGCCCAGTTTACCCTGTTCATGTACCCTTTGATGTTTTCATGTTTTTGTTTAATTTTTCCCATTGTGGATGTTTCCTTTGTTCCTGTCTGTCTTGTTTTCACCTTTATAAATAAAACCCGCCCTTAGATCCGCACTCCTCGCCTGCCTCCTCCTACTAACGTTACAGATATAAAGGGTTTAATTTAATTTAAAGATATTAAATAACAAATGGACAACTTTGCTGCAATGAAATTAATATTTATTTGAATTAATATTCAATATTTGAAATTCATTATTTGTAAATTAATCAATTTGAAATCAAATTGAATATACAAAAATTATAATAAATATTTTTATTAATTGTTTAATCATATTTTTTCACAAATAAATAAATTGTAAAAAATATGAAAATGAAAAAAGCACTAAGTATCAATGCACTCAGTAATGTGGCAAGTCTGTGTGCACTGGGAATGACATTTGCTCAAATAAAGAGCAGATAATGTTAATTTTACATACAGTACATAGTGAATATGACATAACGGCCCATTGTAAAAAAGGTCACCAAGGTTTGAACTCAATGATTTGGAGTTGTTTGCATGCACGCATACAGTGAGAGAAGAAATCTCCTGACCGCATCCAATTCACATGGCTTGTATATTTAATTCACATGAACAAACCGACACATACTGTATCTGCAGTTATATCTCTTGACCAATAGTTTTAATATAGCTTGAAATCTCTAGAAGTCAACAGAATGTGAATAGGACATGAACATAATTTGATATATATTAAATAATATATTAAATTATATATATAAATTATATATAAATTAAATTATATATATTAATTATATTAAA